>NC_053024.1:418131277-418141914 GCF_003073215.2 Triticum urartu
AGAAATGTATCTTCATAGGATACCCTAAGGAGACTGTTGGGTGCACCTTCTATCACAGATCCGAAGGAAAGATATTTGTTGCTAAGAATGGATCCTTTCTAGAGAAGGAGTTTCTCTCAAAAGAAGTGAGTGGGAGGAAAGTAGAACTTGATGAGGTAACTGTACCTGCTCCCTTATTGGAAAGTAGTACATCACAGAAACCGGTTTCTATGACACCTACACCAATTAGTGAGGAAGCTAATGATGATGATCACAAAACTTCAGAACAAGTTACTACTGAACCTTGTAGATCAACTAGAGTAAGATCCGCACCAGAGTGGTACGGTAATCCTGTTCTGGAAGTCATGCTACTAGATCATGATGAACCTACAAACTATGAAGAAGCAATGGTGAGCCCAGATTCCGCAAAATGGCTTGAAGCCATGAAATCTGAGATGGGATCCATGTATGAGAACAAAGTATGGACTTTGGTTGACTTGCCCTATGATCGGCAAGCAATTGAAAATAAATGGATCTTCAAGAAGAAGACTGACGCTGACGGTAATGTTACTGTCTACAAAGCTCGACTTGTCGCAAAAGGTTTTCGACAAGTTCAAGGAATCGACTACGATGAGACCTTCTCACCCGTAGCGATGCTTAAGTCTGTCCAAATCATGTTAGCAATTGCCGCATTTTATGATTATGAAATTTGGCAGATGGATGTCAAAACTGCATTCTTGAATGGATTTCTGGAAGAAGAGTTGTATATGATGCAGCCGGAAGGTTTTGTCGATCCAAAAGGAGCTAACAAAGTGTGCAAGCTCCAGGGATCCATTTATGGA
Source organism: Triticum urartu (assembly GCF_003073215.2). NCBI lineage: Eukaryota > Viridiplantae > Streptophyta > Magnoliopsida > Poales > Poaceae > Triticum > Triticum urartu. The sequence continues at coordinate 418,132,099 of NC_053024.1, forward strand.
CTGGTGCAGGCATCTCGGAGTTGGAATAAACGCTTTGATAGTGTGATCAAAGCATTTGGTTTTGTACAGACTTTTGGAGAAGCATGTATTTGCAAGAAAGTGAGTGGGAGCTCTGTAGCATTTCTGATATTATATGTGGATGACATATTGCTAATCGGAAATGATATAGAATTTCTGGATGGCATAAAGGGATACTTGAATAAGAGTTTTTCAATGAAAGACCTCGGTGAAGCTGATTACATATTGGGCATTAAGATCTATAGAGATAGATCAAGACGCTTAATTGGACTTTCACAAAGCACATACCTTGACAAAGTTTTAAAGAAGTTCAAAATGGATCAAGCAAAGGATTCTTACCTGTGTTACAAGGTGTGAAGTTGAGTAAGACTCAATGCCCGACCACTGCAGAAGATAGAGAGAAAATGAAAGATGTTCCCTATGCTTCAGCCATAGGCTCTATCATGTATGCAATGCTGTGTACCAGACCTGATGTGTGCCTTGCTATAAGTCTAGCAGGGAGGTACCAAAGTAATCCAGGAGTGGATCACTGGACAGCGGTCAAGAACATCCTGAAATACCTGAAAAGGACTAAGGATATGTTTCTCGTATATGGAGGTGACAAAGAGCTCATCGTAAATGGTTACGTTGATGCAAGCTTTGACACTGATCCGGACGATTCTAAATCGCAAACTGGATACGTATTTACATTAAACGGTGGAGCTGTCAGTTGGTGCAGTTCTAAACAAAGCGTCGTGGTGGGATCTATACGTGAAGCGGAGTACATAGCTGCTTCGGAAGCAGCAAACGAAGGAGTCTAGATGAAGGAGTTCATATCCGATCTAGGTGTCATACCTAGTGCATCGGGTCCAATGAAAATCTTTTGTGCCAATACTGGTGCAATTGCCTTGGCAAAGGAATCCATATTTCACAAGAGAACCAAGCACATCAAGAGATGCTTCAATTCCATCCGGGATCTAGTCCAGGAGGGAGACATAGAGATTTGCAAGATACATACGGATTTGAATGTAGCAGACCCATTGACTAAGCCTCTTCCACGAGCAAAACATGATCAGCACCAAGGCTCCATGGGTGTTCGAATCATTACTGTGTAATCTAGATTATTGACTCTAGTGCAAGTGGGAGACTGAAGGAAATATGCCCTAGAGGCAATAATAAAGTTATTATTTATTTTCTTATATCATGATAAATGTTTATTATTCATGCTAGAATTGTATTAACCGGAAACGTAATACTTGTGTGAATACATAGACAAACAAAGTGTCACTAGTATGCCTCTACTTAACTATCTCGTTAATCGAAGATGGTTATGTTTCCTAACCATAGACATGAGTTGTCATTTGATTAACGGGATCACATCATTAGGAGAATTATGTGGTTGACATGACCCATTCCATTAGCTTAGCACCCGATCGTTTAGTATGTTGCTATTGCTTTCTTCATGACTTATACATGTTCCTATGACTATGAGATTATGCAACTCCCATTAACCGGAGGAACACTTTGTGTGCTACCAAACGTCACAACGTAACTGGGTGATTATAAAGGTGCTCTACAGGTGTCTCCAAAGGTACATGTTGAGTTGCCGTATTTCGAGATTAGGATTTGTCACTCCGATTGTCGGAGAGGTATCTCTGGGCCCTCTCGGTAATACACATCACTTAAGCCTTGCAAGCAATGCAACTAATAAGTTAGTTGCAAGATGATGTATTACGGAACGAGTAAAGAGACTTGCCGGTAACGAGATTGAACTAGGTATTGAGATACCGACGATCGAATCTCGGGCAAGTAACATACCAATGACAAAGGGAACAACGTATGTTGTTATGCGCTCTGACCGATAAAGATCTTCGTAGAATATGTAGGAGCCAATATGAGCATCCAGGTTCCGCTATTGGTTATTGACCGGAGACGTGTCTCGGTCATGTCTACATTGTTATCGAACACGTAGGGTCCGCACGCTTAACATTACGATGACAGTTTCATTATGAGTTTATATATTTTGATGTACCGAAGGTTGTTCGGAGTCCCGGATGTGATCACGGACTTGACAAGGAGTCTCGAAATGGTGAAGACATAAAGATCGATATATTGGACGACTATATTTGGACACCGGAAAGGTTCCGGGTAAGACTGGGACAATACCGGATCACCGAGAGGTTATCAGAAGCCCCCGGGAGGTATATGGGCCTTATTGGGCCTTAGTGGAAAGGAGGGGAAAGGAGCAAGGGAGGGGGCGCCCCCCCCCAAGCCCAATCCGAATTGGGAAGGGGGCTGGCCCCCCTTTCCTTCCTCCTTCCTTCCTCTTTCTTACCTCTCCTACTGCTAATAGGAAAAAGGGGAGTCCTACTCCCGGTGGGAGTTGGACTCCCCCCTTGGGCGCGCCACCCTCCTTGGCCGGCCCCCTCCTCCACTCCTTTATATACAGGGGCAGGGGGCACCCCAGAGACACAACAATTGATCATTGATCTCTTAGCCGTGTGCGGTGCCCCCCTCCACCATAATCCTCGATAATATTGTAGCGGTGCTTAGGCGAAGCCCTGCGACGGTAGAACACCAAGATCGTCACCACACCATCGTGCTGACGGAACTCATCCCCGACACTTTGCTGGATCGGAGTCCCGGGATCTTCATCGAGCTAAACGTGTGCAAAAACTCAGAGGTGCCGTAGTTTCGGTGCTTGATCGGTCGGGCCGTGAAGACGTACGACTACATCAACCGCATTGTTATAATGCTTCCACTTCCGGTCTACGAGGATACGTAGACAACACTCTCCCCTCTCGTTGCTGTGCATCACCATGATCTTGCGTGTGCGTAGGAATTTTTTTGAAATTACTACGTTCCCCAACATATACACCATCAGATTATGTACATCATGAGAGCCAGTGGCTCAAGTATAGTAAGGCCGAAGATGAGCAATGTTCCACGGACGATGAGTCTCCTCCTCCGATGTGTGTGAATCCTTGTGGTCTCGAATATCGATAAGGTAATATGACCCATTATGCAGATTCTTGGTGACCAGAAAAGGTCCTCCCCAAGGCGGTGATAGTTTATGCATACCCGTTTGATCCTGGATGAGCCGGAGCACCAAATCGTGTTCTTGAAAGGTTCTGGTTTTGACCCGGCGACTGTGATAATGATGCAGATCTTGCTGGTAAATCACCGAACGAGCCGTCGCAATATCACGCTCCTCATCTAACAGGTCAAGTGCGTGTTGACGTGCTTTTTCATTGTCATCTTCAACATAAGCCGCCACCCGGGCTGAATCGTGACGGATGTCACTTGGTAGAACCGCCTCTGCTCCATAAACCATGAAGAAAGGTGTGTAACCCGTAGATCTGTTAGGGGTTGTATTGATACTCCATAACACTGAGGGTAACTCTTCCACCCAACAATCCGACGTTCTTTGCAAAGGAACCATAAGCCGAGGCTTGATACCTCGCAGAATTTCTTGATTAGCCCGTTCCGCTTGACCATTGGACTAGGGGTGAGCTACACAGGAGACATCAAGTCGAATATGCTCTTGTTCACAAAATTCTTTCATAGCACCTTCAGACAGATTAGTACCATTATCTGTTATAATGCCGTGTGGAAAGCCAAAATGAAAAAAAATCACTTTTTTGATGAATTTAACAGTCGTTGCGGCATCACACTTGCTAACTGGCTCTACTTCAACCCACTTAGTGTAGTTGTCAACTGCCACCAAAAGGTGGGTCTTTTTAGCTGGGGACCTCTTAAAAGGCCAAACCATATCAAACCCCCAACCCGCGAACGGCCAAGTAATTGGAATCATCCTCAACTCTTGAGCCGGAACATGAGCTCGCCGTGAAAATTTCTGACAACCGTCACATCTGCTAACCAAATCCTCAGCATCAGCATGAGCCGTCAACCAATAAAAACCATGACGAAAAGCCTTGGTGACGAGAGATTTAGAACCGTCAAGATGACCACTATCTCCTTCATGAATCTCTCACAGAATCTCACAACCTTCTTCAGATGAAACACAATGTTGAAACACCCCTGTAACACTGCGATGGTGCAACTCCCCATTAACAATCATCATTGACTTAGATCGTCGGGTTATCTGCCTGGCTAAAATCTCATCCTCAGGTAACTCGCCCCGGGTCATGTAAGCCAGATATGACACTGTCCAATCAGGAATAGCATGAAGAGCCGCCACCAACTGTGCTTCCGGGTCTGGAACAGCAAGATCCTCCTCTATAGGAAACTTGACCGAAGGGTTAATCAGAACATCCAGGAAGGTGTTAGGTGGGACCGGCTTACGCTGAGATCCTAACCGGCTTTAAGTGTCAGCCGCCTCATTCTTCCTGCGATCAATATGCTCAACTTGGTAACCTTTGAAGTGACCCGCAATAGCATCAACCTCTCGACGATAAGCCACCATGAGTGGATCCTTAGAATCCCAAGTGCCAGAAACTTGTTGAGCCACCAGATCTGAATCGCCAAAACGCCTCACCCGGCTTAAGTTCATTTCCTTAGCAATCCGGAGACTGTGAAGCAAAGCCTCATACTCACCTGCATTGTTAGTACAATGGAACATTAACCGAAGAACATAAGAAAAATTATCACCTCGTGGGGAAGTCAAGACAACTCCAGCCCCCGAGCCTTCCAACTGCCTGGATACATCAAAATGAATAGTCCAATCTGTGTTATCTGGCTTTTCCTCAGGCGTCTGCAATTCTGTCCAATCATTGATAAAATCCACGACTGCTTGTGACTTGATGGCCGTACGAGGCATATATTTCAAACCATGGGGCCCAAGCTCGATGGCCCACTTGGCAATCCGGCCCGTGGCTTCTCTATTTTGGATGATGTCCCCCAAAGGAGCAGAGCTGACCATAGTAATGGGGTGACCTAGAAAATACTACTTAAGCTTCCGGTTTGCCATAAAGACCCCATACACAAGCTTCTGCCAGTGCGGATACCTCTGCTTGGACTCAATAAGTACCTCACTGATGTAGTATACCGGCCGTTGAATCAGATATTCCTTGCCTGCCTCTTTCCTCTCCACCACAATGGCTACACTGATGGTCCAGCTATTAGCAGCCACATATAACAACAGAGGCTCCTTATCTACAGGGGCAACAAGAACGGGCGGCTCAGGCAACTGTTTCTTCAGATCCTCAAACACTTGATTAGCAGCATCACTCCAAACAAAATGATCTGTCTTCTTCATCATCTGATAAAGAGGAATAACTTTCTCACCTAACCGGCTTATGAACTGGCTTAGGGCCGCAATATGACTAGCCAGACGTTGAACATCATTAACACACGCCGGCTTAGCCAATGAAGTAATGGCTTTGATTTTCTCCAGGTTAGCTTCAATGCCTCTGTTAGAAACCAGAAAGCCCAATAGCTTGCCTGCTGGTACACCAAAAACACACTTCACCGGGTTAAGCATCATCTTGTAGACCCGGAGATTATCAAATCTCTCCTTTAAATCATCAATCAAGGTCTCCTTCTTCCTTGACTTAACCATGATGTCATCTATGAAAGCATGAACATTACGCTCGATCTGATTGTGAAGGCAATTTTGCACACACCCTTGGTAAGTCGCCTCGGCACTCTTGAGCCCAAAAGGTAAAGATACATAACAGAAGGCTCCAAATGGAGTAATGAAAGCTGTCTTCTCCTGGTCCTTAACTTCCATCTTGATCTGATGATAACCAGAATAAGCATCCAAAAAACTCAAACGCTCACAACCCACCGTAGCATCAATGATTTGATCAATATGAGGGAGAGCGAATGGATCAGCTGGACAAGCCATGTTTAAGTCCATGTAATCCACACACATCCGCCAAGTGCCATTCTTCTTGAGCACCAACACCAGGTTAGCCAACCACTCAGGATGAAAAACTTCAATGATAAACCCGGCCGCCAAGAGCCGGGCCACTTCTTCACCAATGGCCTTCCACCTCTCCTCGGTAAAACGACGGAGGAATTGCTTGACTAGCTTAAATTTTGGATCAATATTAAGAGTGTGCTCAGCGAGTTCCCTCGGTACACCCGGCATGTCTGAAGGCTTCCATGCAAAGATGTCCCGGTTCTCACGGATGAACTCGATGAGCGCTCTTTCCTATTTCGGATCCAGATTGGCGATGATGCTGAACTGCTTAGATGAGTCACCAGGAACAAAATCAACCAATTTAGTGTCATCTACCGATTTAAACTTTAACAAAGGATCATGCTTCGTGGTTGGCTTCTTTAAGGACGTCATGTCCACTGGGTCAACATTATCCTTACAAAATTTCAGCTCCTCTGTCGCACAAACTGATTCAGCATAAGCAACGTCACCCTCTTCACACTCCAAGGCCACCTTGCGACTCCCATGCACCGTAATGGTGCCCTTGTAACCCGGCATCTTAAGCTGCAAATAAACATAACATGGCCTCGCCATGAATTTAGCATAAGCCGGCTGCCCAAACAGATCATGGTAAGGGCTTTTGATGTTAACCACCTCGAAGGTCAGAGTCTCAGATCTGGAATCATGCTCATCTCCAAAGGTAACCTCAAAAGATATGTTACCCACTAGATATGCCGACTTACCAGGCACCACCCCATGAAAAAACGGTGTTCGACGACTTAAGATTTTTGTCAGTCAGCCCCATGCGACGGAAGTTTCATAATAAAGTATATTAATATTGCCGCCTCCATCCATGAGTACCTTAGTAAACTTATAGCCTCCGACCTGAGGTGCCACCACCAGTGCCAGGTGACCTGGATTATCAACTCGGGGCGGGTGATCCTCACGGCTCCACACAATAGGCTGCTCTGACCACCGTAAGTAACGCAACACTGCCGGCTCAACAACATGCACTGCCCTCTTATGCAGCTTCTGATCCTGCTTACACAGGCTGGTGGTGAAGACGTGGTACCGCCTGCTGTTCAATTGCTTCAGGTTGCTCTGATAACCATGTTGGAAATATGCCCTAGAGGCAATAATAAAAGGATTATTATTATATTTCCTTGTTCATGATAATTGTCTTTTATTCATGCTACAATTGTGTTATCCGGAAATCATAATACATGTGTGAATACATAGACACCAACATGTCCCTAGTAAGCCTCTAGTTGACTAGCTCGTTGATCAACAGATAGTCATGGTTTCCTGACTATGGACATTGGATGTCATTGATAACGGGATCACATCATTAGGAGAATGATGTGATGGACAAGACCCAATCCTAAACATAGCACAAGATCGTATAGTTCGTTTGCTAGAGTTTTTCCAATGTCAAGTATCTTTTCCTTAGACCATGAGATCGTGTAACTCCCGGATACCGTAGGAGTGCTTTGGGTGTACCAAACGTCACAACATAACTGGGTGACTATAAATCTATACTACGGGTATCTCCGAAAGTGTCTGTTGGGTTGACACGGATCAAGACTGGGATTTGTCACTCCGTATGACGGAGAGGTATCTCTGGGCCCACTCGGTAATGCATCATCATAATGAGCTCAAAGTGACCAAGTGTCTGGTCACGGGATCATGCATTATGGTACGAGTAAAGTGACTTGCCGGTAATGAGATTGAACGAGGTATTGGGATACTGACGATCGAATCTCGGGCAAGTAACGTACCGATTGACAAAGGGAATTGTATACGGGGTTGCTTGAATCCTCGACATCATGGTTCATCCGATGAGATCATCAAGGAGCATGTGGGAGCCAACATGGGTACCCAGATCCCGCTGTTGGTTATTGACCGGAGAGTCGTCTCGGTCATGTCTACATGTCTCCCGAACCCGTAGGGTCTACACACTTATGGTTCGGTGACGCTAGGGTTGTATGGATATGAGTATGCAGTAATCTGAAAGTTGTTCGGAGTCCCGGATGAGATCCCGGACATCACAAAGAGTTCCGGAATGGTCCGGAGGTGAAGAATTATATATAGGAAGTGCAGTTTCGGCCATCGGGAGAGTTTCAGGGGTCAACGGTATTGTACCGGGACCACCGGAAGGGTCCCGGGGGTCCATCGGGTGGGGCCACCCATCCCGGAGGGCCCCATGGGCTGAAGTGGGGAGGGAACCAGCCCATAGTGGGCTGGTGCACCCCCCCCCTTGGGCCCCCCATGCGCCTAGGGTTGGGATCCCTAGGGGAGGGGGCGCCTCCACTTGCCTTGGGGGGCACTCCTCCCCTTGGCCGCCGCCCCCCCTAGGAGATCCCATATCCTAGGGCCGGCGCACCCCCCTAGGGGGCCTATATAAAGGGGGGAGGGAGGGCAGACGCACCCATGAAGTCTTGGCGCCTCCCTCTCCCCTGCTACACCTCTCCCTCTCGCAGAAGAACGACGAAGCCCTGCTGCGGTGACTGTTGTATCCACCACCACGCCGTCGTGCTGCTGGATCTTCATCAACCTCTCCTTCCCCCTTGCTTGATCAAGAAGGAGGAGACGTCACGCTGACCGTACATGTGTTGAACGTGGAGGTGCCGTCCATTCGGCGCTAGGATCTCCGGTGATTTAGATAACGACGAGTACGACTCCCTCATCCTCGTTCTTTGAACGCTTCTGCTCGCGATCTACAAAGGTATGTAGATGCATCCGATCACTCGTTGCTAGATGAACTCATAGATGGATCTGGGTGAAAACGTAGGAAAAACTTTTGTTTTCTGCAACGTTCACCAACAGTGGCATCATGAGCTAGGTCTATGCGTAGTTCTCTTTGCACGAGTAGAACACAATTTGTTGTGGGCGTAGATGTTGTCAACTTTCTTGCCGCTACTAGTCTTATTTTGCTTCAGCAGTATTGTGGGATGAAGCGGCCCGGACCAACCTTACACGTACGCTTACGTGAGACCGGTTCCACTGACTAACATGCACTAGTTGCATAAGGTGGCTGGCGGGTGTCTGTCTCTCCCACTTTAGTTGGAGCGGATTCGACGAAAAGGGTCCTTATGAAGGTTAAATAGAAGTTGACAAATCACGTTGTGGCTTTAACATAGGTAAGAAAACGTTCTTGCTAGAACCCTCTTGCAGCCACGTAAAACTTGCAACAACAATTAGAGGACGTCTAACTTGTTTTTGCAGCAAGTGTTCTGTGATGTGATATGGCCAAAGTTGTGATGAATGATGAATGATATATGTGATGTATGAGATCATGTTCTTGTAATAGGAATCACGACTAGCATGTCGATGAGTATGACAACCGGCAGGAGCCATAGGAGTTGTCTTTATTTTTTGTATGACCTGCGTGTCATTGAGAAATGCCATGTAAATTACTTTACTTTATTGCTAAACGTGTTAGCCATAGTAGTAGAAGTAATAGTTGGCGAGCAACTTCATGGAGACACGATGATGGAGATCATGATGATGGAGATCATGGTGTCATGCCGGTGACAAGATGATCATGGAGCCCCAAGATGGAGACCAAAGGAAGCTATATGATACTGGCCATATCATGTCACTATTATTTGATTACATGTGATGTTTATCATGTTTTTGCATCTTGTTTACTTAGAACGATGGTAGTAAATAAGATGATCCCTCATAATAATTTCAAGAAAGTGTTACCCCTAACTGTGCACCATTGCGACAGTTCGTTGTTTCGAAGCACCACGTGATGATCGGGTGTGATAGATTCCAACGTTCACATACAACGGGTGTAAGACAGATTTACACATGCAAACACTTAGGTTGACTTGACGAGCCTAGCGTGTACAGACATGGCCTCGGAACACAGAAGACCGAAAGGTCGAGCATGAGTCGTATAGAAGATACGATCAACATGAAGATGTTCACCGATGTTGACTAGTCCATCTCACATGATGATCGGACAC
>NC_053024.1:418142914-418153568 GCF_003073215.2 Triticum urartu
TACAAAGGACTCCAGAGGTGGACGTGTTATCACTTGGGATGAATTCCATCAAGATTTCCGAGCTCATCATATTCCTCATAGCGTGGTTGAAAGCAAGTTGAGGAATTCCGCAACCTGAAGCAAGGCTCTTTGTCTGTCTATGACTACAACAAGTTGTTCCAGAAGCTCGCCCACTTTGCAAGCAGGACGTGCTGATGAGAAGAGCATGATATACCAGTTCAGGGGTGGTCTCAGAGAAGATATTCAGCTCGCTCTTGTCCTCTTCGAGCCCTTGAGATACGATGAGTTCTACAACATGGCACTGAAGCAAGAGGCTGCTCAGTTGAGGTGTGATGCTTCCAGGAAGCGAGTCAGAGATGTTACTCCTTCTTCCTCTACTCAAGTGGCCAAGCAGCAGAAGTTTTGGCTTCCTCCTCCTCCGTTCCGTCAGCCGTATCAGCAGAAGAGCAAAGGTGGCAGTGGTTCTTCCCACCCACCCAACCCATGGCTTTCAGAACAAGACTTCGTCTCAAGCTCCAAGATCGAGTGCTCCGTATCACCGTCCGCTTTCAGAGGTCACGTGCAACAAGTGCCAACAGAAGGGTCACTATGCCAACAAGTGTTTCAACCAGAGGCGTCTTCCTCCTCCTCCTCCTATCAGATCGGCAAGTACAGCTGTGGTCAAGCATAACCCCAAGCACGCCAAGGTCAATTTGATGAATGCAGCTCAGGCAGAGGACTCGTCAGATGTGATCATGGGTAACCTTCCTGTTAATGATATTCCTGCAAAAGTTCTTTTTGACACTGGTGCATCGCATTCCTTTTTGTCATGCCCTTTTGCATCGAAGCACAATGTTGATACCGAGATTATGCCCAAAGTCATGCAAGTTGTTTCTCCCGGCAAGCTTTTGACTTCTAGTTTGGTTGCTCCCGATGTCTCTATCACGTTGGGCGATTACAAGTTTCTCTCTTCTCCGGTGGTTCTTGGTAACTCGGATATTGATCTTATTCTCGGAATGGATTGGCTTTCTAAGCACAAGGCTCATCTTGATTGTGCAGCCAGGCAGATTCAATTGACTCATTCGTCTGAGGATGTAATTGTCTTTGCCGCTCGGGATGAATACCATCCGTCTGTTTTCTCTCAATGAGAAGGGTGAATTGGACGCTATTTCGCAAATTCCAGTCGTTTGCGAATATCAAGACGTCTTTCCAGAAGAGCTCCCAGGAATGCCTCCGCACCGGCCAGTTGAATTCGTTATTGAACTTGAGCCTGGCACGGAACCTGTGTGCAAACGTCCTTACAAGCTCGGACCTGAAGAGTTGAAGGAGCTGAAGAAGCAACTCGATGAGCAAGAAAGAATGGGTCTCATCCGGCCTAGTACTTCTCCGTGGGGTTGTGGTGTTCTTTTTGTGAAGAAGAAGGATGGAACGGACCGACTTTGTGTTGATTACCGTCCAGTGAACAAGAAGACCATCAAGAACAAATACCCACTTCCCAACATCAATGAGCTGTTCGAACAACTCAAAGGTGCCCAAGTATTCTCCAAGCTTGATCTCCGTATGGGTTATCACCAGATTCGCATTCGTGAAGAAGATATTCCCAAGACAGCATTCAGAACAAGCTTTGGTTCATATGAATACACTGTCATGTCTTTTGGCCTCGCCAACGCTCCTCCGACGTTCTCTCGCATGATGAATTTCATCTTCAACGCCTACACCAATGACTTCGTTTTGGTCTATCTCGATGACATTCTGGTTTTCTCGAAGAACAAGGAAGATCATGCCAAGCACTTGCGTTTGGTTCTCGATAAGCTCAGGGAACATCAGTTCTACGCCAAGTTCTCCAAGTGTGAATTTTGGCTCGATGAGGTTCTTTATCTTGGTCATATCATCTCTGCCAAGGGCATTCCGTGAATCCTGAGAAGGTGTCTGCAATTGTGAATTGGGAACCTCCTCAGAACGTGAAGCAACTCCGCAGTTTTCTCGGTCTCGCAAGCTATTGCCGAAGATTCGTTGAAAACTTTTCTAAGATCGCGAAGCCTCTCTCAAATCTTCTCAGAAGCACGTCAAGTACGTTTGGTCTCCGGAGTGTGATATTGCTTTCAACACTTTGAAAGAGAAATTGATCACTGCTCCAGTTCTGACTCCGCCTGATGAATCCAAGCCGTACGAGGTCTTTTGTGATGCCTCTCTCCAAGGTCTTGGCGCAGTATTGATGCAAGAGAAGAAAGTTGTTGCTTATACATCTCGCCAGTTGAAGCCTAATGAGAAGAACTACCCCACTCATGATCTCGAGTTGGCGGCAGTTGTGCATGCTCTGTTGACTTGGAGACATCTTCTATTGGGAAGAAAAGTGGACATTTTCACTGATCACAAGAGTCTCAAGTACATCTTCACTCAGCCTAATCTCAACCTCAGGCAAACTCATGGGTCGAAATGATTCAAGAGTATAATCCGAGTATCGAGTATACTCCAGGCAAGGCTAATGTGATTGCTGACGCTTTGAGCAGGAAAGCTTACTGCAACAGTCTGATTCTCAAGCCTTATCAACCCGAGCTTTGTGAAGCTTTCCGCAAACTGAATCTGCAAGTTGTTCCTCAAGGTTTCCTCGCCAACCTTCAAGTCTCTCCTACCTTAGAAGACCAGATTCGCCAAGCCCAGCTTCTTGATGCTATGGTGAAAAAGGTGAAGATTGGGATTGCCAAGAGTCAGTCCAAGTACAAGTGCTACCGCCTTGATGACAAGGACACTCTCTTCTTCGAGGATCGTATTGTTGTGCCCAAAGGTGAACTTCGTAAAGTGATCATGAACGAGGCTCACAATTCTCTCCTCTCCATCCACCCTGGGAGCACGAAGATGTATCAGGACCTCAAGCAAGCTTATTGGTGGACTCGAATGAAGCGCGAGATCGCTCAATTCGTGAATGAATGTGATGTCTGCAGAAGAGTGAAGGCAGAACACCAAAGGCCAGCAGGTCTCCTCCAACCTCTTGCCATTCCAGAATGGAAGTTTGACCACATTGAAATGGACTTCGTGACTGGGTTTCCAAAGTCCAAGCGTGGCAATGATGCTATATTTGTTGTCATCGACAAGCTCACCAAAGTGGCTCATTTTCTGCCTATCAAAGAGTCGATCACTGCAGCTCAATTGGCGGAACTCTATACCTCTCGCATTGTCTCTCTGCACGGTATTCCTCAAGTGATCTCTTCAGACCGTGGCAGCATCTTTACCCTCAAAGTTTTGGGATTCTTTTCCAGAAGGCCATGGGCACACATCCGCTTCAGCACTGCTTTCCATCCTCAAACAAGCGGTCAAGTCGAGCGTGTCAACCAGATTCTTGAAGATATGCTCAGGGCTTGTGTGATCTCCTTCGGCATGAAGTGGGAGGATTGTCTTCCTTATGCTGAATTCTCCTACAACAACAGTTTTCAAGCAAGTTCGGGCAAGGCCCCATTTGAAATTCTGTATGGCAGGAAGTGCCGTACCCCTCTCAACTGGTCTGAAACCGGTGAACGTCAGCTTTTGGGTAATGACTTAATCACAGAAGCAGAAGAAATGTGCAAAGTCATTCGTGATAACCTCAAAGCAGCCCAATCCCCGTCAGAAGAGCTACTATGATAGTAAGCACCGTGATTTGGCTTTCGAGATCGGAGATCATGTTTACCTCCGTGTCTCTCCTATGAAAGGTACTCGTCGCTTCGGTATCAAAGGGAAGCTTGCCCCTAGATACGTGGGACCTTTCAAGATTGTCAGCAAGAGAGGCGACCTCGCCTATCAACTCGAGCTTCCTTCAAACTTTGCAAATGTTCATGACGTGTTCCATGTCTCTCAGCTTCGAAAGTGCTTCAAGACTCCTGACCGCACCGTCAACTTCGAGGACATTGAGCTCCAAGAAGATCTTTCCTATCGTGAGCACCCAGTTGCTATTCTTGAAGAGACTGAACGCAAGACTCGCAACAAGTCAATCAAAATTTCCTCAAAGTCAAGTGGTCACACCATTCCGACCGTGAAGCTACCTGGGAACGCGAGGATCACCTCCGTTCTGAGTACGAGTTCTTTCAGTCCTAGATCTCGGGACGAGATCTTTTCGTAGTGGTGGAGTGTTGTAACACCCCGGATGTAACTTTCCCAATTTGTACTCCAACTCTTGCCGTTTCCGGCGTTAAGTTATATTTATTTCTCGGGTTCGGGTCTTTGTCTCCGTGTGTTGTCTTTTGCATACCACACTCTGCGATATGAGCGTGAGCTGAAATCTCGACGGAAATCATCCCAAGTGATAACACGTCCACCTCTGGAAGTCCTTGTACTGCTGGAACCATTCTGCAGCTTGATCTTTGAGTTGGAAGGAAGCGAACTTGACAAAGTCCTCAGGCCTGACGTTACTGCACTCGAAATGCTTACACAGATCCACAAGCCAATCGTCAGCATCGGTTGCCTCAACACAATTACTGAAAGTCTTTGGCCCGTTAGCAAGGAACTGGTTGAGTGTAGCAAAGTGACTCTGATTGCTGCCTTGATTCCCTTGACTGCCTTGATTGCGCTCTTGGAGAATTTGCATGATCAGCTATGTGTTTGCATTGGTTGCGGCCATCACAGCTTGCCATGCCTCTGGAGGAGGTGGAGGGCGGTGGCGGATCTTGATTCTGGTTCTGACTGGTGCTCTTAGCGGGAGCCATCCTGAAGAGGTTGACCACCATTAGCACATTGACAGATAAATATTGAAGCTGAATCCAACGGAATGAAAATTGCAACATATAGTCTTCACATCCGAACAAAATGAACGAATGCATTCCTCTTCAAATGGTCACATATCCATAAATTGAGAAGCCACGTAGAATTAAGGTAGAGAAATAAATCAACAAGGTACGGATCAAGAACGAATAATCGGTAAGAAATCCCAATCTCAAACCAATATCCGTGGAAGAAGAACTAGAGCTACTAGAATTCCCACCTATGAAACTCCCGAACTTTTCCGGTTATGCAATCAGGTGTTGGGGATACAGGGGAAGCATAATATCTCACCCAAACTAGCAAATCCTACATCCAGCTGTATCCATCCTTCAACACATAACCAAGAAAACTTCGGAAACCATCTACCTCAACCTTCGAAAAGCATCCGTTATACAAGTTATGGCGATACTCCCGAACTCCCGCCCCAGTACTGGGTGGCGTCGAGGTTATCTCACCAACGAACTGCATAAAAGAGATTTTCGATGTCGGCGAACATATCTCAAGTATTCCAGAATTGCAACGATAAAATTATGATGACAACACCTCAGAGCTCAACTCCCCGGGACACTTCCACTAAACCCCTGACAGGAGGCACCAAGACAGTATTCTCATCATAAGCCATCGGAACAAATCCAAGATACTCGCGTGATCCTAAAATTTTTTTAGTGAAATTTGAGAAGAGAAGAGTCAAAACTCTACGTCAGGATGCCTTACCAGAGCAATGATGAGACCGGGAAGTAAAAAGAATTCCTAAGCTCTCCGATATATAATTCCTAAAGACTCAAAGCATTTTTCTAGACACAACTCGGCTGCTAAAAACGATCAAGCAATGGGGCTCCTAAGGTCGGGGAAGGCTCTGATTACCAACTTGTCGAGGCACGACTTAGAGGCATAACCGCATTGAAAGCAATGTCGCAAGTTAGGCAATCATTACAACATCCCATGTAAAGCATAATAAAAGGGGGATAAACATAGTTGGCTTACACTCGCCACATCACATCAAAGTACATAAATAACATCCATCATACAAGCACTCATGGCCCGACTACGGCGCCAAAATAGAAGAAAACCCAACATGCGACAAGGCCCTGAATCGAACCCCAACTAGGCACCACTACTGATCATCGGGAAAGGAAACATAATAACGCTGAGAGTCCTCGTCGAACTCCCACTTGAGCTCGTACTCGTCACCTGGAGCGGAATCACCTGGACCTGCATCTGGAATTATAGTATCTGTGAGCCACAGGGACTCAGCAATCTCGCACCCTCGCGATCAAGACTATTTAAGCTTATAGGAAGGATAAGGCAATATATGTGGAGCTGCAGCAAGCGACTAGCATATATGGTGGCTAACTTATTCGCAAAAGAGAGCGAGAAGAGGAGGCAAGCACGAGCGAGAAGCTAGAGGAACAACCTGCGCAAACATTACTCCAACACCGTGTCCACTTCCCGGACTCCGCCGAGAAGAGGCCATCACGGTAACACACTCAGTTGATTCATTTTAATTAATTAAGGTTCAAGTTATCTACAACCGGACATTAACAAATTCCCATCTGCCCATAACCGCGGGCACGGCTTTCGAAAGTTCAATCCCTGCAGGGGAGTCCCAACTTAGCCCATGACAAGCTCTCACGGTCAACGAAGGAATAGACCTCCACCCGAGACACACCGATCAGACTCGGTAACCCGGTACAACAAGACAATTCGACAGGTTAAAACAAGACCAGCAACACCGCCCGAATGTGCCGACAAATCCCGATAGGAGCTGCACATATCTCTTTCTCAGGGCACACTCAGATTGTCTTAGGTACGGGTAGGCCAGCCCAGAGTTGCCCCTGGTGGCCACCGGCAGCTGACAGGTGGACCAACACTCAGAGGAGCACTGGCCCGGGGATGTAAATAAGATGACCCTTGAGTCTGCAGAACCCAAGGGAAAGAAAAGGCTAGTGCGAATGGTAAAACCAAGGTTGGGCATTGCTGGACAAGCTTTAATCAAGGCGAAATATCAAGGGGTTCCCATTATAACCCAACCGCGTAAGGAACGCAAAATCCGGGAACATAACACCGATATGACGGAAACTAGGGCGGCAAGAGTGGAACAAAACACTAGGCGAGAGGCCGAGCCTTCCACCCTTTACCAAGTATATAGATGCATTAAGATAACATAGCAATATAATGATATCCCAACAAGTAAATAAAAGATGTTCCAACAAGGAACGGCCTCCAATCTTCACCTGCAACTAGCAACGCTATAAGAGGGGCTGAGCAAAGCGGTAACATAGCCAATCAACAGTTTGCTAGGACAAGGTGGGTTAGAGGTTCAACATGGCAATTGGGAGGCTGACAAGCAAAAGGTAGGCATCGTAGCATTGTCATAGCAAGAGCGAGCAAACTAGCATAGCAAAGATAGTAGTGATTTCGAGGGTATGATCATCTTGCCTGCACAGTTGTCAGAGTTGAATGGATCCTCACAAGCAAACTCAACGGGCTCCTCGGTAACGAACTCGCCTCCCGGCTCTACCCAACAAGACAAACAAGCAACAAGGATACAATCAACCACGTGCAAGACCAAGCAATATGATGAAATGATGATATGCTATGCGGGATGCGATGCGGGATGCAAAATGCAAGATATAATAGGAAATGCATGAACATGGCCTCAACTTGGAATTCCAAGGGTGCCACTGGATAGAGGGGATGAAATCGCTTGAAAACGATAATAAAGATCATTGGAATCGGAGTTACGGTTTGGAAATGGCAAGCGTTTTAAGATATGACACCGGTCTGCGATTTACAGCAAGTAGGCATCTAAATGCAACGAAATGAACATGCTACAGCCACCAAACATGACAACAAAATACATGGCAGGGATGCCACACAAGATTCTTAACAAAATACTAGCACTGAGCCACGGCCAATTCATCCATTATGAGGTTCAAACAAGCATGGCAAAAACGCAAATGCAAAACAGATTCCAGACTTAGTGAAATTAACACTAGTCTGAAATTTCAGATCACGAGCTCTTCGGAGCAGCAAAACAACATGATACAAGACCTGAACATGACAAGTAAGAACATGGCATGGAGCTACTCAACAAGCTTAACAAAAGACCCAAAGTGACCTGGGGCCAAAAGGGTTCACAAAATATACTAACGGGCACACGAACATAGCTAAAACACAATCAGTTTTCAGACTTAGTGAAAACTGAGACATGCTGAAATATAACTCACGAAGGCATGTAAACGAGCTCGATGCCACTCACTACGGTGCAAGTCATGAGAAAGTACAGCAAAATACTATAGATCACGGATCAACTACAATAACATCGGCAAAATCGCAAACGAGTTGACGATCTGCACGGATTCACCACGAAGCAAAAGTAGAGCTCGATTGACTCAAGCTAGGGTACTCCAAAATTGCAAACAAAGACATGGATGGATAGAGCATAACATGATTAACAAAACTCCTTTACTGATCATCCTCAAAAGAGGCACGGATCACTAGGAAACAAGCTGAACATATGGCATCATGAACTAAATAATCCCAGACTTAGTGAAAACAACTAAGTCCCTGAAAACAGATTTCCCGGGTGCCTCACTTTGCAAGCTTGCAAAAGTCACCACACACATCCTAAAAATGCATGGGTTGCACCTCTGGAAAGAAGACAAAATCCTTAACAAAACATATGAAGGACTCACAGGCATAGCATGCACACAATAATCATGGCAAAAATGACAAAAGTCTAAGATGAACTAGCAGATCTGACAATTAACTCACGAAGCCTCCTTCTAATAGAATTTTGGGCATCAAGATGAGCTCAAATGAAAATGATGTAATGGAATGAAATGATGTACTCGTCGAGACGAACATTTTGATATATTATATGCCCAATACGGAGCTACGGATGCGGAGATATACGGTCAAAGTATGCACAAAAATTTAGGGTTAGGGACGAAAAAGTCAACCGAGATGAATTTCTCAGATCTGGATCCAGATCCGCACGCTTCCCGATGCACGCCGGAGTTACTGTAGCAGCTCGCCGGACTTGACGGGAAGAAGGCCGGCGTGGGAGGAGGAGGAAGAGGAGCGGGGCCCGGCCGGATCCGGCGATGGCGGCGTGCGAGGCGGGCGGCGGCCAGGCCGGCGGTGGCGGGCGGCGAGGGGTGGCGAGCGGCGGTCGCCGGAGAGAGGGCGCGGCGGCGCCGCCGGGTGGCGGGCGGGCGGCTCCGGCACCGCGAGAGGAAGGCGCGGGCGAGGTGCTGGCCTGCGGTCGGGCGAGGGAGCGGGCCGGCCTCGGGCCTGCGGCCGGCGGCTGGGAGGCGGCGGGGATGTGGTCCGCCCGCCACGTGGCGGCGCCTGGCTGGCTGCGGCGATGCGTCCGGTCGGATCGGACGTGTCCGGCCGGCGCGGTGGATCTTTTTTTTTTAAACTAGGGTTTCGTGGGGGAGGAGAATCCGAAAATGGAGGGGTCTATATATAGGCATAAGTGGAGCTAGGAGAGTCCAAATGAGGTGCGGTTTTCGGCCACGCGATCGTGATCGAACGCTCTAGGTGATAGAGCAGAGTTTGGTGTGTTTTGGGTCAAAATGGAGGGGTGTTGGGCTGCAACACACACGAGGCCTTTCCGGTCCCTCGGTTAACCGTTGGAGTATCAAACGAAGTCCAAATGATACGAAACTTGACAGGCGGTCTACTGGTAGTAAACCAATGCCGCATGACAAGTCTCGGTCCAATCCGGAAATGTTTAATACCCACACACGAAAGAAAGCTAGAAATGACCACCGGAGGAGAACGAAGCGCCGGAATGCAAAACGGACAACGGGGAAATGTTCGAATGCATGAGATGAACACGTATGCGAATGCAATGCACATGATGACATGATATGAGATGCATGAAAACAAAAACAACACACGGAGACAAAGACCCGAACCCGAGAAATAAATATAACTTAATGCCGGAAATGGCAAGAGTTGGAGTACAAATTGGGAAAGTTGCATCCGGGGTGTTTACACTACGGGTTCGAGAACTATGTAGACATGACCGAGACACGTCTCCGGTCAATAACCAATACCGGAACCTGGATGACTCATATTGGCTCCTACACATTCTACGAAGATCTTTATCGTCCAGACCGCATAACAACATATGTTGTTCCCTTTGTCATCGGTATGTTACTTGCCCCAGATTCGATCGTTGGTATCTCAATACCTACTTCAATCTCGTTACCGGCAAGTCTCTTTACTCGTTCCGTAATACATTATCCCTCAACTAATTCATTAGTTGCAATGCTTGCATGGCTTAAGTGATGTTGCATTACCGAGAGGGCCCAGAGGTACCTCTCCGACAATCGGAGTGACAAATCCTAATCTCGAAATACGTCAACCCAACAGTACCTTTGGAGACACCTGTAGAGCACCTTTATAATCACCCAGTTACATTGTGACGTTTGGTAGCACACAAAGTGTTCCTGGTAAACGGGAGTTGCATAATCTCATAGTCATAGGAACATGTATAAGTCATGAAGAAAGCAATAGCAACAAACTAAACGATCAAGTGCTATGCTAACGGAATGGGTCAAGTCAATCACATCATTCTCTAATGATGTGACCCCGTTAATCAAATGACAACTCATGTCTATGGCTAGGAAACTTAACCATCTTTGATTCAACGAGCTAGTCAAGTAGAGGCATACTAGTGACACTCTGTTTGTCTATGTATTCACACATGTATTATGTTTCCGGTTAATACAATTCTAGCATGAATAATAAACATTTATCATGAAATAAGGAAATAAATAATAACTTTATTATTGCCTCTAGGGCATATTTCCTTCAGTCTCCCACTTGCACTAGAGTCAATAATCTAGTTCACATCGCCATGTGATTTAACATCAATAGTTCACATCACCATGTGATTAACACCCATAGTTCACATCGTCATGTG
>NC_053024.1:418154568-418166318 GCF_003073215.2 Triticum urartu
ATGAAAGGAGGTGCACTCGTGCAAACGAAGATCGTAGTGAACCTCAGGGCTAAGTCCCTTGCGGAACCCTGCCTGCTTCTTAGCGTCGGTAGATACTTCTTCAGGAGCATATCATGCCAGATTCCCAAATTCACGGCTATATGCATCCACAGTCAGTATTCCTTGGGTGAAATTGCAGAACTCCTCCCTCTCGCGATCCATGAGACCTTCCGGAATGTGATGCTCACGGAAAGCCTCACTGAATTCAGCCCAAGTAGTGATTTGGCCGACCGGGCGCATAGCTTCAAAGTTTTCCCACCAAAGGCTAGCAGGGCCTTCGAGGTGATAGGCAGCATAAATAACCTTGTCAGCTTCGGCTACGTTGGCAGAACGTAGCTTGTGGGTGATGCTGCGAAGCCAGTCATCCGCGTCGAGGGGCTCGACGGAATGGTTAAACTTTGGTGGGTACAGCTTGATAAAGGCATTGATTGACACCAAGTCATTTTGCTGATGGCGTGCAGTGTTCTGCTCAATCTGCTCCAGCAAGAGGTTAGTCTCACGCTTGTTTCTTTCCGCCTCCAGCATCACTTCGGCCAGAGAAGGTGGGTGAGGTAGATTTTCACCCCTAGCTGCACTGGCTTCCCCCTGCTCCGGGGCAGCAGGGTTGCTGCGGGTGTTGACCATCCTAGGAGAAAACAAGACAACGGTTTAGATAAGGATGGCACAAACTTAGCAATGAAGTGCAGAATGTAATGGATAACACAGAATGCAGAGATGTTCATTGCACGACATGGTAATATAGAAACTGCCATATATATACCATTGGTCATACACACCGTACATAGCTTAGTACAAGCCCAGGCTAGAGTACAACTACGGTGAAAGACATTACATCTCATCGGAGGCATTCCAAGCTCCTATACATTATTTTTCCTACACCTCCGGAGCATGATACACAGCAAGCCGTATCCCACGGTCACGCAGGACTGTGGAGAATACAACTACTACAATACTAGTGGGACTACTACTAGCTCAGACGGCTCCGTAGTAATCCTCATAGAAGTCGCCACCAAAACCTGGAAGTGGAACATGATCATCTGGGAACAGACGGTCCTGCGGAACCTGCGGACCAAAGGGACTAGGGTGTGGCCTTGGTCCCACAGGTGGTGGCATACGGGGACCACGAGGAGGGGTGATGCCTCCCACATCGCGCCACTCCATACAATCTGGCAATCCAGATCGTACAGGGTACAGATCCCTCAGATCCATGTATCCTGCCTGTACCGCCGGTGCAAACCGAGTCAAAGTGGCCCAGTGATCAGCACGAGAGTTAAAAAGCTCGATACTCAAGGCCCGATTTTCGCGGTCCTTATCCTCGAGCATCTCGACAGTGGTGCGGAGTAGTGACTCCTCATGTGTGGGGTCAGCATAGATAGCCTGGAGATACCCTTGCGCTCCCGGAAGTGAAGCTGGCATATAACGGAAGTCGGTGTTCCAAAGCAGGCCAGTCCGGACTCGCATGATGGTCATCATGGAATAGGAAGCATCCTGCACAACCATCTCAATAGTAACCCCGAGTCCATAGGAACAGTGAAGGGGCTCAGTGGCTCCAGGATAAGAGGGATATATCCTAACGGTACAGAGGTACATGCTCTGGTTGAAATCTCGGAATTGCTCTTCGACAGTGTATTCGGGATACCAACGGTAACCCGTCTCGGTCATTACCCGGACTAACATAGCAGTATGACCGGGCACATCAAGGCACCGGGTCAGGCGAACCACTTGGTTTTGAGCACGAGTGGCCATCTGAAAGCACAACCACAATGCAAAGGCATTAGAATTTCTAGGGAAAATTGGACAGCATAACAGCTGTAGATGCTCAGAAAAGGATTTGAGACATCCACAACAGTTTGCAATACCACTCAACAACATCATATCAAGGTTCTGATTCAACTGGAAACATACTAAAAGTAGTAGAAACTGTACTGAGGCTTGTAACAACAATCCTATAAGCTACTACGGATTAGTAACACGTGAACCTGATAGAAGAAGAGAGCCTAGTCCTTAACCCACGTTGAATGAGAAGAGAATGACTCAGATCAGAGGGCATAAGGTAAAGGAGTAAAAGAGCCTTATGTTCCCTCCCAGAATCAATTCCCCTACATATAGCTAAAGCATTTCTAGACTCGACATCGACCAGTTTCGCTCAACGAACCTACAGGCAGTCCGGCTCTGATACCAACGCTGTCAGGACCCCGATTCCATATCACATCGATCTAGCCGGTAACACCTCATATCACATTGCAGCCTCACGCACGGTATTCCCACGGGCGCCGCCTTACCATGGCCCGGGACCGTTTGCGCCTTTTGGCTCACGTATATGATAGTGTCACTAGCATCCATATGACAGAGAACCCGGGCCGACATGGCTAGTCGTGAACCCAAAGCGGCGCAGACCTATGGAGACAGGCATACATGAATCACATCGAGCATGTCGGTCATCAGCGAGTGAATCTGGGCTGTAGCACTGGGCTAACAGGACTCCGGGGAACCCGGGCTGTAGCAGGCTAGGCAGGACTCCGGATGTCACCGCGTGACATTTCCCTGAAGGGACAGACATAGGAACGAAGTGAAACACATGCCGTCCAGTCAAGTGTCCTAAGCACTAGTGCTGGGCTAGGAGGACTCCGGTGAACCAGGCTGTAGCGGACAACTATGGCTCGAGGAACACTAGACTACATTTCCCCATAAGAAAGGCTGCCAAGGATAAACAACTAGATTGTCGGATCCCACTCATACCAAGCATTTCAATCATACACACAATATGCCCGATATGAGTACATACAACATGGCATCACAACAAAACTCTAATACTCAAGTACTTTATTTAAAGGCTCCAGAGAGCCATACGTAACATGTCCATACAGGTAGGGGTCACATGACCCGACACTCAAGTCATACAAACATACAAGCACATGCGGAAGCAAATAGTCTGTGTACAGACACTAGAAAGCAAAAGGCTTCTCGAAGCCTGTCTATCTACATAGGGCCCTCCATGGCCGGGATCACCACCTGGGTGGCTAGTCACTCGTCGACATCAAGGTCTACATAAAACCCATCGGAGAGGGCGGTGTTGTCGTCTGAAAACAGTAATTAAGGAAACATGAGTACAAAGGTACTCAGCAAGTCTTACATCAAAACCTACTATACATGCTTGTTCTCAAGAAGGTGGTGGAGTTATTGCAGCAAGCCAGCTTTGACTCTTGGCTAAGCTATCCTACGAGACTCCACTAGTAAAACAGTTTTCGCACACGAGTCCACTAATCACCAACACAATACTCCACCGGGGAACCTCCCTCATCATCCTACGAGAGGGCCATCCTCGGTACTCACACTTATCTTGAGTCTTTTAGTAGTATCCATTAACTTGTCTATGAACCGTATAGGTAACCAAGTAGTCCTTTACCGCGGACGCGGCTATTCGAATAGTTTTATACCCTGCAAGGGTGTACTTCTTCATACACGCTTTCACCACTTACCGCCGTTTACTCGACATGTACTCGGCAACCTTCAAGCGGAAGCCCAACGAGGGTGTCGGCCACAGCCTACCTAAACACTCAAGCCTCTAGTCCAGGTTTATCGCCTATTCAGGTTCCATCCGCAGGGAGTCCGGCCGAGGTTTCCACATACGGCCCCGAACGATGTGTACAGGGTTCCCGAGACACCAAACGAGTGACTCGGTACACCGTGCCACGGTGTATCTACCGCAACATAGCCCACCCCTAGGGTCAGTGCTATGCACGGCCGCCAACACATAACCTACAAACACCAGAAACTAATTGCAACTCCTGGACAGAGTACTAGGATGATTAAGAAGCCGAGAGGGTCCATTGGTTTCGGGCCCAATGTATGGTAGTAACTGAATCTTAAATCACACATACAGATCTCAGTTCTTATGGACGGCCTCAATGAAACAACCCACCATGTACTCCTACATGGCCTCTCATCGATACCTTTACCAAATCATGTTCAACACATCCCTCACATTACCGATATAATCATTTCACTCTAGCCCATCACCTAGATGAACCAGACCTGACACAACTCTAAGCATAGCAGGCATAGCAAGGTAGGAAACACAAACATGGCTCAATCAACTCCTACACATGCTAGTGGGTTTCATCTAGTTACTGTGGCAATGACAGGTCATGCAGAGGATAAGGGTTCAACTATCGTAGCACACAACAGTTTGAATCGCGTTGTCTTAATGCAGTAAACAAGAGCAGAAGCGAGAACATGGGTTTGTATCAGAATGATCAATGGATTGCTTGCCTGTTGTAGTGGTAGTAGGGTACTGCCCTTCAGACGGATACTCGGGGTTATCCTCGGAGGCAGAACCTACCACGAAAGACACACCGAACATGATCAACACATGACAATATGCAACAATATGATGCATGCTATGACATGGCAAAATGAAAGTGTCTTGGCCTAATGCAAGCTAAAACAGAAAGGAATGAGCTCATTTGAATCAAAGATTCAAATGTTAGCTCATTTATCATGGCCTTATTAGTGCATTATCTTATTCTGCTTAAACAGCAAGGTTAACTTGTTTTTTCATGCATGAAACCATTACAGATGGATAGATTGAATTTTTCTGATCATTTTTCATATATAAATTGTTGGATTTGGAGCTATGGTTAATTTTCTATGATATTTAGAAGTTTTAGCTATTTTCTGGATTTTCCAATATAAGAATAATTCCAGTAATTGAATTAATGCGTCAGCATGACATAGGTGTGACGTCAGCGGGTCAACTGGGTCGGCCAGGTCAAACCTGACTGGTGGGCCCTGTCTGTTAGTGTCTCAGCTAATTAACAGAATTATGTTAGTGCTAATTAACTGTGAATGGGGCCTGGGCCCACATGTCAGTGACTAAACTAATTAAAATTAGTTAAAACTAATCCTAAACTAATTAGTAGGCCGGCCCCACCTGTCATAGACTCAGGGGGGAAGTCAACCTGGGCCCACATGGGGTCAAACAGAGTCAAACTTGCTGGCGTTTAGCCGCCGGCGAGGCCAGACGCGGCGGAGGGCTCGGGTTTTGCACTCCGGCGACCAAAAAGATGGCGGAGACCATCTACGTGTTGCAGGGAGTGAGCCGCGTCAAGTGGTGGCAGTAGGTGGAGCTGGGGTGGCCGGAGGCGACGGCGGCGAGCACGTCCGCGGCGGCCGGAGTTCGGGCGAGGTTGAACTAGTCGCTAGCAGGCATGGCGAGGGGCATGCAGAGGTGCTACGGGCTCCTGCGAGTGCGTTGAAGATGAAGGCGTGCTCGGTTGCGACCCAACGTGGCTGTGGCCATGACGGCGACGTGCGGTGGCGGCGGCGAGCTTCGGCTCCGATGGCCATGGTGGTTAGAGGGCGCGGATGAGCGCAGGGAGAGGGGGAAATGGGTCAGTAGCTCACTACGGTTGCAGGGGAGCGAACGGCGAGCTCGGGGGAGAGCTGGAGTGAGCGGGGCGGTGAGGGGGATCTCCGGCGACCGAGGTTGAAGACGAGCTCGGTGCAGCGTCTCCGGGGGGAGCGAGCACTCGGGGATGGGTTGAGGCAAAGCAGCGGACGACGGCGGAGCTTCTTGGCACGGCGAGGCAACGAGTGGACGGCAGTGGCTGCGGTGGAGCTTGTCAACGGCGACGGCTGCGCTCGGCAGTGAATGGGGAGAGAGCCAGAGAGGGGGAGAAGCCACGGGGAGAGTGGGGAGAAAGAGAGGGGGACGTGGGGGAGTGCGTGGCACTCGTAGGCGCGTCTGGGGCGTCGGCGGAAGCAGGAGGTGGCCGGCGTGTGGCCGCGGGCGCCGGCCACGCGCTTCTCGTCCTCCTGGCGAGAGGAGAAGGACGATTGGCAGGGGCCACTGGACTGGGCCGAGACGGTGGGCCAAGTGGGCTGCGCCAGGTAAGTCCATGTTCTCTCTCTCTTTTTCTGTTTTTTAATTTATTCTATTATTTCTGTAACTTCAAGGCTTTATTAAAAATGCCAGGGCATTTCCAAAAATCATAAAATTAATCATGGCCACTGCTTAGAATATATCCAACAGCAAACATTTTAGTTTATGATTATTTGAGCATTTAAAATATTTTATAGCATTTAAATGCCCAAATGCAAATACTATAAGAATTAATCCAATGACCTTATGATGTCCTAGAAAAATGTGCACCATTTTTGTCAAAGGTTTTAACCCAAAACAAAAAGGGTGGGCTTTTTAGAAGGGCATTTCAGGTTCATTCAAAAAGTTTTTAGTAAACCCTAGTTGTTC
The DNA here is from genome assembly GCF_003073215.2 of Triticum urartu. Classification (NCBI taxonomy): domain Eukaryota; kingdom Viridiplantae; phylum Streptophyta; class Magnoliopsida; order Poales; family Poaceae; genus Triticum; species Triticum urartu. The sequence goes on from NC_053024.1 coordinate 418,160,861, forward strand.
CAGGGGGGTGCTGGGGGTTCTGTCATCCCCATTTCAAATTTAAGAGAAGTTTAAATATGATGCACACTCTAATGCTTGAACTAGCTAGGGTGTGACAACTCACTCCCACTCAAAAGAATCTTGTCCCGAGATTTAGGATCCTCCGGGAAGAAGGTGGGGTACTCGAGTCGAAGACAATCCTCCCTTTCCCAAGTGGCCTCTTTCTCGGAATGGTGTGACCATTGAACCTTGAGAAACTTGATATTATGGTGTCGAGTGGTATGCTCGGCTTGATCAAGGATACGGATGGGATATTCCTGATATGAGAGGTTATCTTGTAGATCAAGCGTTTTGTGGTCCACTCCACGGATAGGATCCGCGAAGCAACGCCTGAGTTGAGAAACGTGGAAGACATCATGAACTCTGGAAAGATGCGAAGGTAGTTCCAATTGGTAGGCAACTTCTCCTCGTTTGGCAAGAATGCGAAAGGGTCCGATGTAACAAGGAGCCAATTTGCCTTTGATACCGAAACGATGGGTTCCCTTTAACGGAGTAACCCGAAGGTAAGCCTTCTCGCCGACTTCATAAGTCATGAGCTTATGTTTACGATCATATTGGCTCTTTTGACGAGATTGGGCTATTTTCAATTTCTCACGAATAACGCGAACCTGCTCTTCTGCTTCCTGAATCATATCCGGGCCAAAGAGTTGTCTTTCCCCGGTTTCTGACCAGTTAAGAGGCGTTCGACATTTTCGTCCATAGAGAACTTCGAAAGGAGCTTTGCCCAAGCTAACTTGATAACTATTGTTATAAGCAAACTCCGCGAATGGAAGGCATTTCTCCCAACCCATTCCGAATGAGATGACAGAAGCTCGGAGCATATCTTCCAGAATTTGATTGACTCGCTCTACTTGACCACTTGATTGAGGATGGAAGGCGGTGCTAAAAGAGAGACGAGTTCCCATAGCATTTTGGAAACTTTCCCAAAATCGAGAGGTGAAGAGACTTCCACGGTCTGAGTTAATTTCCAATGGGACACCATGAAGAGACACTATTCGGGAGATGTATAAATCAGCTAGCTGGCTAGCGGGGATACTCTCACGAACAGGTAGGAAATGGGCTACTTTGGAAAGACGGTCGATCACGACGAAGATGGCATTATTCCCTCTCTTGGTCCTGGGAAACCCAGAAATGAAATCCATACTGATTTTATCCCATTTCCACTCAGGAATAGGCAAAGGTTGAAGGGTGCCAGCAGGCCATTGATGCTCTGCTTTAACACAACGACAAACGTCGCAGTTAGCAATGTATTGAGCGATTTCTCTCTTCATCCTAGTCCACCAAAACCTCTGGCATAGGTCTTGATACATTTTAGTACTACCGGGATGAATGGTGAGAGGGGAGTCATGAGCTTCCTTAAGAATCAACTGGCGTAAATGTTGTTTCTTGGGAACCACCAAGCGGTTCTCGAAGAAGACAACACCTCGCTCATCCATGGAAAAACATTTAGCAACTCCGCTAGCTATGTTTTCCTTAATCTGGGATATGCCCTTATCATACCGCTGGGCAGTTATGATCTGATCCAAAAGGTTAGGCTTCGCCACCAGGGTGGATAGAAATCCTCGAGGAACAATGTGAAGATTGAGCTTACGAAATTCCTCATGGAGAAGTGGTTTACTTTGTTGTAACATCACGTTGTTACAATAAGATTTACGACTTAGCGCATCAGCCATAACATTGGCTTTGCCCAGGGTGTAAGTTATTCCTAAGTCGTAATCCGAGATCAACTTGACCCAACGTCTTTGCCTGAGATTCAAATCCGGTTGGGTGAAGATATATTTCAAACTTTGGTGATCGGTGAAGATCTCGCAACGATTACCGAGGAGGTAATGTCGCCAAGTTTTGAGTGCATGGACTACGGCTGCAAGCTCTAAATCATGTGTGGGATAGTTTTCCTCATGTGGGTGTAATTGCCGTGAAGCATAGGCAATTACCTGACGATCTTGCATGAGTATGCAACCTAGTCCTTGTCGCGAGGCGTCGCAATAGATAATAAAGTCCTTGGAGAAATCTGGTGGTACCAGTACGAGAGCAGATGTCAGGTGTCTTTTCAATCCCTGAAAGCTGAACTTGCACTATGGGGTCCACTCGAACTTTTTATCCTTCTTGAGGAGTTCAGTTAGGGGTTTAGCAACCTTGGAGAAATTCTCGACGAAGCAGCGGCAATAGCTCGCTACGCCAAGGAAGCTCCGAACTTGCTTGACCGTCTCAGGTGGAGTCCAATCAAGGACAGCTTGAACTCGCTCGGGATTGACAGCAATACCCTTACCAGAGATTACATGACCTAGATAGGTCACTTCTGGCAACCAGACTTCACACTTGGAGAATTTGGCATAAAGGCGATGCTCTCGAAGTTTCGTCAATACCAGCCTTAGATGTTCGGCATGCTCCTCTTCATTCTTGGAGTAGATGAGTATGTCATCGAGGTAAACTACGAGGAATTTATCCAAATACTCCATGAAGACCGAGTTCATTAATCGTGAGAAGGTGGCTGGGGCATTGGTTAAACCGAAAGACATAACGGTGTACTCGTATTGGCCATAACGAGTAACAAAGGCCGTTTTGGGAATGTCCCCGTTTCTGATTTTGATTTGATGGTAGCCCAACCTCAAATCCATCTTGGAAAAGACTAAGGATCCAGCGAGCTGATCATACAGATCGTTGATCCTGGGAAGCGGATACTTGTTCTTGATCGTGACCAAGTTGACAGGTCGGTAATCTACAACCATCCAATCCGTTCCATCCTTCTTTTTGACGAAGAGGACGGGGCAAGCCCAAGGAGAGGAACTAGGACGGATGAAACCCTTTTTCAAGGACTCATCGAGTTGGTTCTTAAGCTCGGCTAGTTCTAAGGGTGCCATCTTATAGGGTCTTCTAGAAATTGGAACGGTTCCTAGGACAAGTTCTATCACGAACTCGACATCCCTGTCAGGTGGAACACCCGGCAGTTCTTCTGGAAAGACATCCGAAAAGTCTCGGACTACCAGAATATCGTCAAGGTCCGGAAGGGGGTTGGCATTTAGGGAGTAAAGCTAGCGCTTGGCCACTCGAGTTAAGACATTGACTGTCTTGCCCGATGGATGAGTAAGTTGAACAGTTCTAGTGGCACAATCAATCTTAGCATAATGAGCCGACATCCAGTCCATACCCAAAATGATGTTTATCTCCGAGGACTTGAGAGCTATTAAGGATGCAAGGAAGACAAGTCTATCAACAAGAATTTTTTTCCCATGGCTTACTCTAGAGGTTTGCCATTTGGAACCCGGAGTTTGAATTACCATGGAAGTGGGCATGTCACATAAAGTTGTGTTATGCATTTGACCATAGTTCTCGGATATGAATGAATGAGATGCTCCAGTATCGAAAAGAACAGATGCCGGATGGCAATTAACAAGGAGCGTACCAAGGACGACGTTAGGATCCTCATGAGCCTCCTCGGCTGAGACATAGTTGACATGGCCACGTGCAGTGGTGACCGGCTTGGCGTAGAATGTCTTTCCCGCTGGCTTACCATGGCCAATGGACTTTCCAGACTGATTGGGGTTGTTGTTCTGGGGACATTCTCAGCTATAGTGACCCGGCTCTCCACACTTGAAACACGTCACAACATTGGGACGTGGAGCAGCTTTAGCAGCGGGGCCACCATAGGGCTTGGGCGGTGCAAACAGCTGGTTGGGACGGGGCGCCTCAAAGGATGGCCTCGGAATGAACCTAGGTGGCAGTGCCGTGCTTGGAATCCACACCCGGCGCTTCTGAGATCCAGAGCCGGATGAAGAGCCAAGATCACGAGAGTGCTTGCATGAAGCGTCATAATTAGACTGGCCTGTCTCAGCACTGATGGCTTTGTTGACCAACTTATGAAAGGAGGTGCACTCGTGCAAACGAAGATCGTAGTGAACCTCAGGGCTAAGTCCCTTGCGGAACCCTGCCTGCTTCTTAGCGTCGGTAGATACTTCTTCAGGAGCATATCATGCCAGATTCCCAAATTCACGGCTATATGCATCCACAGTCAGTATTCCTTGGGTGAAATTGCAGAACTCCTCCCTCTCGCGATCCATGAGACCTTCCGGAATGTGATGCTCACGGAAAGCCTCACTGAATTCAGCCCAAGTAGTGATTTGGCCGACCGGGCGCATAGCTTCAAAGTTTTCCCACCAAAGGCTAGCAGGGCCTTCGAGGTGATAGGCAGCATAAATAACCTTGTCAGCTTCGGCTACGTTGGCAGAACGTAGCTTGTGGGTGATGCTGCGAAGCCAGTCATCCGCGTCGAGGGGCTCGACGGAATGGTTAAACTTTGGTGGGTACAGCTTGATAAAGGCATTGATTGACACCAAGTCATTTTGCTGATGGCGTGCAGTGTTCTGCTCAATCTGCTCCAGCAAGAGGTTAGTCTCACGCTTGTTTCTTTCCGCCTCCAGCATCACTTCGGCCAGAGAAGGTGGGTGAGGTAGATTTTCACCCCTAGCTGCACTGGCTTCCCCCTGCTCCGGGGCAGCAGGGTTGCTGCGGGTGTTGACCATCCTAGGAGAAAACAAGACAACGGTTTAGATAAGGATGGCACAAACTTAGCAATGAAGTGCAGAATGTAATGGATAACACAGAATGCAGAGATGTTCATTGCACGACATGGTAATATAGAAACTGCCATATATATACCATTGGTCATACACACCGTACATAGCTTAGTACAAGCCCAGGCTAGAGTACAACTACGGTGAAAGACATTACATCTCATCGGAGGCATTCCAAGCTCCTATACATTATTTTTCCTACACCTCCGGAGCATGATACACAGCAAGCCGTATCCCACGGTCACGCAGGACTGTGGAGAATACAACTACTACAATACTAGTGGGACTACTACTAGCTCAGACGGCTCCGTAGTAATCCTCATAGAAGTCGCCACCAAAACCTGGAAGTGGAACATGATCATCTGGGAACAGACGGTCCTGCGGAACCTGCGGACCAAAGGGACTAGGGTGTGGCCTTGGTCCCACAGGTGGTGGCATACGGGGACCACGAGGAGGGGTGATGCCTCCCACATCGCGCCACTCCATACAATCTGGCAATCCAGATCGTACAGGGTACAGATCCCTCAGATCCATGTATCCTGCCTGTACCGCCGGTGCAAACCGAGTCAAAGTGGCCCAGTGATCAGCACGAGAGTTAAAAAGCTCGATACTCAAGGCCCGATTTTCGCGGTCCTTATCCTCGAGCATCTCGACAGTGGTGCGGAGTAGTGACTCCTCATGTGTGGGGTCAGCATAGATAGCCTGGAGATACCCTTGCGCTCCCGGAAGTGAAGCTGGCATATAACGGAAGTCGGTGTTCCAAAGCAGGCCAGTCCGGACTCGCATGATGGTCATCATGGAATAGGAAGCATCCTGCACAACCATCTCAATAGTAACCCCGAGTCCAT
>NC_053024.1:418167318-418192940 GCF_003073215.2 Triticum urartu
TATCCTATTCTTGTTTCAGGTTGATCTCAATGAAAGAGTTGTTGGCAGTGATCTCCCAAATGAATCACATAATGAAGCTGAAGAATATGCTCGATTGAGTGCTATGCAGGTGATGTAATAGTTTCTTCACTAATAAATATTCTACTTCATTCTCATACTTAAACAATTGTTCGTCATATGTTGCAGGAACTACATACTAGCGATTGTGCGCGAACCAAAGAGTGTTACACCGGTTTATCGTTACCACAAGAAAAAATGGTTGCTAAGGTGTTTGCATAAATTTCTGCTTTTTTATACTTGGACCCTGTTTTGATTGAAACAGGCCAGTTTTGAAGAGGTCAATTAAGTGTTTGTGCAAGAGTATGTGTGTGTGCTTGTGTACAAGTTAGTCTAGTGAGAACAAGAGAAAAGTAAAGTGTTTGCACTTCTACTTGTGTGTGAACAAGAGAAAGGCAGCTGTACTGAATATAGCTTAAGAAAATCTGAATATAACTGAACATAGTTTGGACATTTCAGAGCATCGTACTGAATTTAGTTGAACATAGTTTGAACCCAATTTAGTTGAAAATAGTCTGAACATATTCTCAGCCCAATTTAGTTGAACATAGTCTGACAAAGTACTAAATGGGAAAGGGAAATAGTACTGAATAGAGCTTACAATCAACGACAGACATGAATTCTCACATGGTTTGACATAAGAACAGACAGCAGCAAATAAGCCATTCACAAGAACAGACAGCAGCAAATAATCCTTTGAATCTTCATTTGCAGCATCTGGATCTTCATTTGCAGCCTCTAGATCTTCATTTGCATGCTCATTTGAGTTACCTGCAGTGATTGCAAGACAATCAGTAGGTGCAGAACTAGCGACCACCACCGTTGCCACGCCTCACTACCTGCCGCTGCCGCCCATGAGGGACTCGCCGCTATCGCCGCCGCTCTATTTAGGGTTCATGAATGGGAAAGGGGATTGAGAGAATGTGAGAGCAAGAGTCGACAGGTGCCCGTTTTAGTCAAAAACCAGACCACGTGGTTCTTTTTAGTTAAAACGGGGTCACATCACTGTAAAACCACCTTAAACCATATTAGTGATGAAAAGTATCCGGTTTAGATAGTTGAGGGACTAACTTTTGGTGGTTTTGAAGTTGAGGGACGATTTCTCAACTTTGGGAAGAGTTCGAGGACGACAAATACTTATCCCTATTAAAAATACCTATGTTTTGTATAAGTTTACTTACAACTGAACTAAACCTCAATTGTAGAAAGCACACATTGAAAAGTTTGATAGGGCCAATCAAGGAAGTGCAGAATCAACTTTGCCGGACAAGCAGATCACTACCCAGGAATTTTATCCTAGTTTTTCTATGAGAACCAAAGAGGGTTACACTGGTTTATCTTTACCACACATGGTTGCTAAGGTGTGTGCGTGGGCATAATTTTTTTACTTCATTATCAACCAATGCCTATGATTGTGTATTTTTATGTCGTACTGGACTGCACCTCAATACTGGACTGCACCTCAAATGTAGAAGGCACGCATTGAAATGTTTGAAAAGGACAATCAAGGTCGCGCAGAATCAACCAAAGAGGGTTACACCAATGAAGGAAGTGCAGAATTAACTTTGCCGGATAAGCAGATTACTGCCCAGGAATTGCATCCTAGCTTTTCTTCAAGAACCAAAGAGGATTACACTGGTTCATCTTTACCAAACATGGTTTCTAAGGTGTGTCTGTATGCATAAACTTCTGATTCTTTGTCAAACAGTGTCTATGTTTTGTGTATGTTTACTTACAACTAAACTAAACCTCAACTGTAGAAAGCGCACATTGAAAAAATTGATAGGATAAATCAAGGTTGTGCAAAATCAACTTTACTGGACAAGACTAACCAGGAATTGCATCCTAGCAATTGCGCAAGAACCAAAGAGGGTTGCACTAGTTTATTTTCACCACATGAACACACAGTTCCTAAGGTGCGTGTGCATGCGCGCATAAATTTCTGCTATGTTATCAAACTATGTCTATGTTTTCTATAAGTGTACTTACAACTAAACTGAACATCAACTGTAGAAAGCACATGATGGTCCTGAAGCAAAGAATGGTCATGCTGAAAATAACAATGCGACCAAGGAAGGTGGTCCTGAACCAAGTGTACAACTTCATCGCATCACTAAGCAGGTATATTATATATATCTGAATGACAATGGTTAGAATAGTTAGTTGGTCTAATTCCATGTGCAATCGTCCCTTTCTATGTAAAGTGAAATCTTCCATGGTTTGTGATAATGGATGTTTCATTTCTTGAAAAAATAGGATAAAATGAAAGTCTCCTTGGTTTCATTGAACCCGAGATGCAAAGATAAGTTTGTGGCCAATGGAACTTTAGTGAGTAGAGATATGACATACGTGGTTGGAGGAAACATGCTTGGAGAGCAATATGTAGCGGCCTCTGTTTGTGCTGTTTCAAAACTTGGAGATCAGACACTGGTTAGACCATATGGAAAATTGCAAACAGTAAGGGATGCTATTGGTCATGTTATTGCGTGGCCTCTATCACATGTAAGTGCACTTCCATGCAATCATCGTATGCTCCAATGTGCGTGCTTAAGGCTTTTTATTTATGAAGGATCTTTATGATTTTTAGGTTAAAAAACCGAAATTAACCATTCCTACACAACCTCAAAACAAGCCACCAAACACTGGTATGGTACATCATCAAAACACATTTCTTCTCACAATAGTCCTAAAGCTATGTTCTAAATTTTTCTCTGTTATCTTTCTTTTTCAGGGCACTCAAGATTTATAAAAGGAGTGCATTGCAGGAGCCAGGAGCAACTATAGAAGAATTAGTCTTTAGATGGAAAAATATTATGTTTTATATACAGATTTTAGCTTTATAGGGAAACTTAGTTCAATTTTGTATTATCTCTTCTTAATTATTTGCACATTTTATATGAAGATCTTATTTGATTCAGTTGTGAACCTAAGGTGTTTGTTCCTACTAAATGAAATTGTACGAATGGGATGGTTGTGTATACAATCAGTGATATGGGTGGATCCCTTCATATAATGATATTTGTTGCTTATGAATGCGATTGGTGATATGGGTGGATGTTGTTATATACAATATTTCTTGATCATTCTGCACAAGCATATGGCATGATAAAGTTACTGGATTTGAAATGGCGAAGTACAAATTTGGAATAAATCAAATATTATTTAAATTCAAATTTTACATGGTTAAAGCTTTTGTATATTTAGAGACGAATACAACGTCTATACATAGAGTGTATAGGAAAGGGCCTAGGGCCTATGACAAATCAAATGGCCATGTTAGTAGAGGCGCACGAGCGCGCCTAACAGAATGACTCTACATATCAGAGACGCTTTTGAACGTCCAAATATAGCGTGTCATATCTAGAGATGCCTTTGGACGTCCCAATATAGCGTCTCATGCCATGTACAGACGCTTAGACAGCGTGTCTATATGTTTTGAGACGGTCCGTGGGGAGACGCTCCAAGGACGCTTTACTAAGTCGACTCTACGATTGCCTAGAGATGAAATAACAAGTCTCTAGCTTTGGAATATGACGTCTCTATATGCAGTTTTTGTTGTAGTGGTATAGAGAGGACTAGACACGCTAGTTAGCTAGTAAGCAAACGAAGGAAACAGAAGATCGTCATGAACATATATGCATACAGAGAGAAGTGATATCGACCACCTCTCCTTCTCCGAGAGATTGTTCGAACAACAAGTTCTCGTATATCTATCCGACACTACCAGCTACATATATACAATAATTATCTCTTACAAATATAATCATACGGACTCATGGTCCACATAGTATTCTCCGTCTTCAGCGATCACTTGGTCAAGAAAGAATGCCGCCAATTCCTCTTGAATTGCTCGCATGCGAGCTGGTGCTAGGAGTTCATCCCGCTTCCGAAACATCTAATTTGAAGAAGGGGGTCAATACATATATATATGAATGAATGAAACTCAATACAAATGATGGTAATAAAATAAAATTGTGAATGTTGTTATTTACGTACTTCATATTGTTCGTCAAAGTACCCGCCCCGCTCACAGGTCGTGTGGCGGATGGACTCGCAGACGTAGTATCCACAGAAATCATTCCCTTTTCCTGCCACAACCACTTTAGAAGAAATAGAGGTCAATCAAACTGATAAGCAAGAATGCTAAATGATATTGATGAAACTAGCGCTTGAATCACTAGGAGATGCGCGGAACATGCTACTATAGTACTTACTTTCGGGTGTCTAAATTCCAGCTCCTTCGGTAGTCCCGGAACTGTTCTGGTGAATTTTCTCCAAACCCTGCCGGACAAAGAAAACAATTACTTGATATCAGGAAATGAACAAAGTTGCTGATATGGTGGATAATGATCGATTTAACTTACTTCTTGAGGATTTCAGTCATGTCCGCATACTCCTGAGGATCTTTTCGTTTAGAGTCCAAGACGGTTACTACTCCCTGCTCAAGCCTAATCTCTAGGAGAATATAGTGGAAACTGCACACGCATGCATAACTCATCAATTACATTACTATAACCTGGACTAATATATAAGGGAAACCGAATATGCACAAGACAGTAACACTCACTTGAAGTTGTAAGGAAAGAGTATTATATCTTTGTTTTCATTTTTTTTGAATGATCGTAGCAAGTTGGCCTCGGTATCTCTGGGATGATGTTGAACCTCAGTTGCATCTATGAGATATGTGTTAATGAACCCAATATCACCGATTTGTCTTTTCTTCAATTCGGCGATCTTCATTCTGCATAATATAGTGAGGATAATTATAAATACATGCAATGAAAGAGATGAGCTATATAGAGAGACTTAATGACAGAAGTAGTAGTACTTACAGACAGTAGCAGGTGATCGTTGTTTTATCGAGGGCCAATTGATTGAAAAACTGATAGAACTCCTCAAATGGAATAGGTAACAGTTCAATTCCAACGAGGTCATGCTCCGCTTTTAACTCTCGCATACAAAGTACTCCTCCCCCCAGACTCTCTGCAGATTTTCAAGTACCAATCATGTAATCTTCGCATCATCATTGTTAAATATTTTTCATCTTTGACGAGAGGCTTCCCGTACTCGTATCTGTGTATCTGCACCTCCATGGTATCATAATGTACATCGTCGGGCAGGTAATCATCAACATTGCCATAACCAGGCACCATCCTCGGATCGACGATGTCGCTAGGCACCTTGAGGGGGGGGGCACGATTGCTTCGCTTGTTCGCCGAGCTGGGCAATTTGTTTCCCAGCTGCTCGTCGTTCTTTCAGCCTTTGATCACTGACTGTACTTCCCGACCGCTCCGCTTCGGCCCATGTCTTTGCAATAATGCGCTCATAGTTGCCTTTCGGCGGAGACTTGTGTGGTTTTGCCAGGGCAGCCAGAGTGCGCTTCACTTTCACCGGATCTACCTTCTCCTCCGGAGGTGGATGTCTCTTTGCTCTCAACCCTTGAAACCAGTCATCCACTTCGGTTCGCGCGATCTCGGCATTCTCCTCCGGGGTCCTCTCATATGGTAACTTCTCTAGAGTCTTCAGAGAAGGACCGAATCTGTATGTCCTCCCGCCTCTGGTTGTACTGCTAGACGTCGACCGAGCAGACGGAGCGGTTGTCTTCTTTACTTGCTTACGAGGCGGAGGAGAAGGACTACGACGCGCCGGAGCAGCTGGAGCGGCGGGAGGTCTCTTCCGCCCTTGCTGACGAGGCGGAGAAGGAGGAGGCTGGCTGCTCGGGCGTGTCGGCGCATGCGGAGAAGGAGGCGGAGTGCCGCCACGCGCCGGAGAAGGAGCCGGCCGAGGGCCCTGATCGTCACTCGCCGGAGGAGGAGGCAGTGGAGGAGGCGGAGTGCCCTGACTCGCTAGAGGAGGAGGAGGCGGAGGCGTCCAGTTCGGAAGGTTGATGAGCTCCTTCCGCCATAGGCATGGAGTCTTCAGAGCAGACCCCAGCCGGAGTCTCCCCTTCACCGGTAGGGTGGTCAAGCTGGAGGTCCTCAAATCCTCCGTTATTTCATCCACCATCACCCTAGCTAATCCGTGTCCTGCGAGATCGGCCGGCAGTTAGAATAAGTTGTCGCCGGGTTCAGTAGGACAAACAGAGCCAACACGCCCTGACCTTCAAATTCATTCCATTGCGTCATCTATAGTCCAGTTCTTCGAGTGGCAATTTGTGCACGACTGGTGACCACCGTTGATCATGCATCGCTTACTTGTATCAGCGATAGCTGGCAGGAAGCCAATTCACTAGAGCATGCCTCTCACGACTGAGGAACGCTACGCGTTGGGTCTGGTGGACAGCCCGCTGCTGCTGTCTCTGGCTCGCAATGCGACCACTGGGCGGAGTAAGCTTCTTGTGGTCGTTCGGCAGTTACCCGTCTCTTTGCCCTGCGCAAGTTTTGTGCTTGCGTCCTCTATTCTTGCGTTATCGTCGATCTACCCTTGGTGCGTAGACGAGCCGTGACGACCCTGTGGTTCTTGCTTTTTGCGGCTTCTGTTTTTTCCTCCTCTCATGCGATTTGTCATCTCGACTGGTGTCGTCTTCCGCCAGGCACCCCAACCTTGGTCCGAAGCTGTGATGCTGGGCGTCGCTTTCCGTGTCCGTCCAGCGTGCTGCAATTCAGCTGAGTTCCGAGTTGGGCCATTTCTTGTGTAATGACTCGTTGTCTCTCGCGTCTGTCTGGAACAGAACATCCCTTTGCTTGTGCGCCTGGCTTCGACGGTCTTTTTTGCATCACTTATAATATCTTGCTTTCTAAGCCTATTCCTGACCTGGTAATGTCGTATCATTCCAATTTTGATATATCGTGTCGTTTTCCTAAATCACGCACTTACATGATTCACATCTGGAGTCCAAGGTTCCGCTCATCCCCTCGCCATGTAGAGAACCCAACTCCCGCAACTGGTCTGTGCCAGCACTAATTTTGCGTCTCTTACGGATTTTCGATCCCTTGGTACTCAAGTCAGATCATTCTCAGTTCTTTGGCCCACGCTAGGCGGCTTATAGTGGCTTACGAGGTACGCCAACCCCTGACCACCTCGTCAGCGATGGGAGCGTGTACATGGCCCACTCTTCCTCTTAGCGAGCTCATTATGGTTGTATTATGTCTGCTACTGCACATCAGGTGATATGCTTTTATCTTTTCTGTGACTGCTCGGGTCGTTGGCACAATTTTGGGCTTGTGTGCACTGCTTGGAGATTCGAGCTGCTAGTAGCCAGCGCTCCTTGAATTCCCTGGTGTCGTCATGCTATTTTCTCGTATCACTTTCTTTAGGATCATTACGGTGTTCTCACGACAGTTACTAGATTTCAGCCATAGGCTTGCCCTCCAGAACAGTTTCATTGAGCCATGGCTGCATCGCTCTAGAGCAAATGACTTGATTAATTTCTCTTTGACCTTGGGTTCTCTTGGATCTATTCTGGCGGTAGGGTGAAATTTGACTTCAGCTCAGTCCAAAGATCATTTTTCTGCATATCATTGACATAAGACACCTCAGGGTCTTCTGTAGCCGGCTTTAACCATTGCTGGATGCTGATCGGGATCTTGTCCCTAACCAGAACCCCGCACTGAGCAACAAATGCGCTCTTTGTCTGGAGGGGTTCAATCGTTGGCCGTCGGGCGCGATTGCTATGATCTCAAACTTTTCATCCGAGCTCAACTTTTTCTTCGGGCCTCGTCTCTTTACCGAAGTTGTGCTCGATCCGGAGGGCTAGAAAAAAGAACAAAGACTTAATTAATATGTGTACATACCAAAACAATGAATGCATCAATTAGCTAGTCAGCACAGGCTTAACTAATATATATACCTGCCGGACTCGGTTCGGTCACCGGAGCCGTCATCACGGTCTCCTTCTTGCACCGGCATTGGGTCACCGGAGCCGTCCTCATGTTCTTCTTCTTGCACCGGCATTAGGTCACCGTAGCCAGCTTGTTCACCCTCTCCTTCCAGACCATCGGTTTCGTTGAGAAACAACGAGATGGCATCACTTCCTTCTGCGATTATGTCCCTCAACAACGCTTCTTTTGTTGCTTCGTCTAGGGCGGTGTCCATAGTTTCTACAAATATTTACAACATGGCAATTATTATTCAAACATGATAGATGGATATATTAGTGCCAAACGTAGAACTAGCTACCTAATCATAGTAAGCTATCGGGAGGGGGTATATATCGACAACGACGACACTACATCTATGTCCCTCGACGACCCTCGTTCCCGATAAAAAAAAGAGGAAGAAGAAGAAAAAGAGGAGAAGAAAGAATAGAGGAGAAGACCTCCTCTATTCTTTCTTCTCCTCTTTTTTTCTTCTTCCTCTTCTTTTTTTATCCTCTTCTTCCTCTCATGTTCGAGGATCGCCGAGGGGTCGGGAGGTTGCCTAGTGTCAAAGGATTCAACAAAACCATGTCTTCATCATTAGGCGAAAGTAACATGTGCATGATGGTACGAAGCTCTCCAAAGTTATTTTGGAACAGGAGTCCTAGATAGGATAATTCGCTTTTTGGTACAAAGTTCAGCAAGAACCTTCCAAATATCGTTATTTGGAAGGCCTTTGCTGAAATTCATACAAGAAGGCAAATTATCCTATCCGGGACACCATTCCAAAATAACTTTGGAGGACTTCGTCATGCCCTGGTTACTTCTGGCTAATGATGAAGCCATGGATTTCTTCAATACTTTGACACTAGGAAATCTCTCTCTCGACCCCTCGGCGATCCTCGACCCCTCGAACCCTCGACGACCCTCTGGAACCCTCGACCCCTCAGGCGATCCTCTTCTTCCTCTCATGTTCGAGAGGATCGCCGAGGGGTCGGGGAGGTTGCCTAGTGGAAAGGGGTGTGGTGGTTCGCTCCGGGGGCGGGGCGTGCGCTTGGGAGGGTGGGGCTGAGGTGTGGGGAGAGGGCATGGCGGGAACGTGGGCGTCGCCGTCGGGATGCGCGGGTGAGCGTGTTGGCGGGGGGGGGGCGGGGCGCGGGCGCAGGGGGTTCCGCAGCGAGGATCGCCGGGCAGGAGCGACGGGGGCGCTGTGGGGTGGAGTGTGATTGGCGGGTGCTCGGGGGGGGGGCAGATGGGCAGGTGCGGGACGTGGCAGTGCTGGCGGCGCACGTGCCGTGGGTGCTGGGCGCGGTGGTAGGGTGGGTCGTAAGGTAGGCTCCCGCGTCCTGGGCACTTGTGTGGCAGGGTCCCCGACGTGGCGGTGGCTGGTCTGGAATAGGCCTTCTCCGGGGCAGCGCTGGGACCTAGGGCTCCGCTAGAGACGGCTCCTCCTCCTTCTCCCCCGCTCGCGCCTGGCTTTCCGCTGGTCCGACTCCCGACTTGCCTTCGTCGGAAGCCCGTTGTTCTTTCCCCTTCGGTGACTACACTGATTGGCTCTCCATGCCCGCGGTTCTGCAATCCCCCGACTGAGCCATTTCCCCGCTCACTTCGGCCCGCTGGATTTCTCCTTGGAACGCACGAATCTGTTTCGCCTCATGGCAATCGGCTCTGCCCCACCACACCCCGGAACCCGCTCTTTGGGGATCACATTGTTGCTGAGGACGCTGGGCTCCACGTATCACATTCCGCCACCTCAGTACCCTCGGCCACAAGTCGGGCGGCCGTGACTCCGGTTGGGCGTCACGTAGCCACCATCACACAGCCTAGTTCGATCTCATTCCCTATGAGACGAGGAAGCGCATTACATCATGAAATTCCAACCCTTGCATAAGCTTTTTCACAGTTTAGAAAGTTCGGAATTACACAACGTAGGGGTGGGCTTGTTTTGTAAATTCAGAACGCATCATGAAGTCGCTTGTTCTATAAGACTTTTGGACTCAAGCCCTATGGTTAATTTATATCCGACGGTGTCAGGTTGAGTGTCAAAGGATTCAACAAAACCATGTCTTCATCATTAGGCGAAAGTAACAGTGCATGATGGTACGAAGCTCTCCAAAGTTATTTTGGAACGGAGTCCTAGATAGGATAATTCTGCTTTTTGGTACAAAGTTCAGCAAGAACCTTCCAAATATCGTTATTTGGAAGGCCTTTGCTGAAATTCATACAAAAAGGCAAATTATCCTATCCGGGACACCATTCCAAAATAACTTTGGAGGACTTCGTCATGCCCTGGTTACTTCCGGCTAATGATGAAGCCATGGATTTCTTCAATACTTTGACACTAGGAAACCTCTCTCGACTCCTCGGCGATCCTCGACCCCTCGAACCCTCGACGACCCTGGAACCCTCGACCCCTAGACGACCCTGCTGGAACCCTCGACCCTATAGAACCCTCGAACCCTCGACCCTGAAACCCTCGGCCCTGAAACCCTCGACCCTTGACCCCTTAACGACCCTTGACCCTCTACCCTAGTTCCCGACCCCCGACCCCTCGACGATCCTCGACACCCTCATTCCCGATAAAAATTAAGAAGAAGAAGAAGAAGAAGAAAGAGGAGAAGATCGAAGAAAAAAAAGAAGAAAAAAAGAGGAGAAGAAGAAAGGAATAGTGGAGAAGAAGAGAAAATAGAATATATTCTATTTTCTCTTCTTCTCCACTATTCCTTTCTTCTTCTCCTCTTCTTTTTCTTCTTTTTTCTTCTTCTTATTTATTTCTCCTCTTCTTCCCTCTCCTCTTCTTCTTATTTAGTTCTCTCGACCCCTCGTCCCTCTCTTGACCCCTCGACGACCCTCGTCCCTGATAACATTTTTTTTCTCCCCTCGACACCTCTCCACCTCTCGTCCCACTCTCGACCCCTCATCATCATCTATCACCCCCCTCGTTTTCTTTAGCATATATCCATGAACAAAATAGAGGAGAAGATCGAAGAAGAAAAAAAGAAGTCTTCCTCTTCTTATTTTCCTTTTTCCACTCCTTCCTTTTCTTCTTCTTCTTCCTTCTTCCTTCTTCCTCTTTTCTTCCTTTTCCTTATTTTACTTTTTCCTCTACACTAACCTAATTAAAATGCACTAACCTAAAATCGATATCTACTAACAAACTAAATAAAAAATTAATACATATATGAAAAAACATATATAAACAAAAAAATGCTATGAACATTATATTCATACATACATATATAGCCACATCCATTCATCATATAGCTATAAACAAAAAAATTAATACATATATGAAAAAACATATATAAAAATGCTATGAACAGAGCCTCGACGGCGGCGGCTCACAACGGGGGCGGCCGGCGAGGGCGACGGCGGCGGCGGCGATGGCGTCGGCGACGACCACGGCGTTGGCGGGGGCGGGCGGCGGGCGGCGTCGGGGCAGCGCCTGGCGGCGACGGGGCAGGGGCGACGAGGACGGCGGGCTCGGGGCGCGCGGGGCGCGGGCGACGGCGGGGGCGGCGACGACGTCGGGGCGGCGCGGGCGACGACGGGGCGGCGCGGCGCGCCTGGCGACGACGGGGCGGCGCGGGGCAGCGCCTGGCGGCGACGGGGCAGGGGCGACGAGGACGGCGGGCTCGGGGCAGCGCGGGGCGCGGGCGACGGGGGGCGGCGACGACGTCGGGGCGCGGGCGACGACGGGGGCGCGGGGCGCGGGCGACGACGGGGGCTGCGACGACGTGCGCGGGCGACGACGACGAGGAGCAGGGCGTCGGGGCAGAGGGCGGCGTCGGCGGCGGGGAGAATGAGGAACTGAATGAAATTTTTGACAATGTTGTATATATAGCAAGAGCATTGGTCCCGGTTCGTGAAACCAACCGGGACTAATGCCCCCTTTAGTCCCGGTTGGTGCCACCAACCGGGACCAAAGGCCTCTTTTCAGCAGCCCAAAGGGCGGGAAGCGGCGGCCTTTGGTCCCGGTTGGTGGCACTTCCCGGGCTTCGTAGCACCAACCGGGACTAAGGACTAAAGGGGGCATTAGTCCCGGGTCGTAGCACCAAACCGGGACTAAGGACCAACAGTCTTGCTGCCCTTCCGAACGCCGAAATCTTGGTACCCACCGGTCTTTCTAAGTTTGAAGAGGACGAGGCGCAATCTGTTTATACAGGGTGCGGCTGGCGCCCTTCCTCTCAGCTCCCTCTAAAGCAGGCTTCTGGCCCCAAATATGCCCAATGCGTGTGCCTTGGGCCTCTGGCCTCCCGCGGTGCCTGAATCCTGGACCCATAGGGTAAGGAGTGAATACCTAGTCGTATTCAGGCCATAGGGGAGCCCAGCTAGGGGGTGTGCTACCTTTAGTTGTTTTAGTGATTTTTGTTTCTATTTTATAGAAACTTTCATGTTAGTGCCATTATAGTTTTAGAAAAATTATCTTTCTGTTAGTGCCATTAGTTTTAAAATTTGAATAGTTTAAATTTGATTTTTTTAAAATTTGTGTGAATCACTAGTTTATGAATAACTTTACTATAAAAATTGATTTTTGAGTCAATCTTTTTCCTGCTATTTAATATTACTGTGTTTTATCATTATACTCAATTTGGTAATTTTAGTTAGTCATCAAATATTATAGGGGTGAGCCCTATTTTTTCCAGTTTTTTTGTTTTGTTTTCTGCATTATTTATTTCCTTTTGTTTTTTGCTTTATTTTTTAATTCTTTTTGCTTTTAGTTTTAGAAAAATTATAAACTTTCTGTTAGTGCCATTAGTTTTCAAATTTGAAAACACTTTTTTAGTTTTTTTGTTTTCTTTGTTGCTTTATTTATTTTATTTTGTTTCTACTTACAACAAAATACTTATTGTTGCTATTTTTATTTTTTTCCAGTTTTTTTGTTTTGTTTTCTGTATTATTTATTTTCTTTTGTTTTTTGCTTTATTTTTTAATTCTTTTTGCTTTTAGGTCAGCAAAATTATAAACTTTCTGTTAGTGCCATTAGTTTTAGAAAAATTATAAACTTTCTGTTAGTGCCATTAGTTTTCAAATTTGAATATGTTTTTGAAATTGTGATAAATTGATGGGATTTGGCCATACGGCTAGCTTTCGTTTCGGCCAGGTGGAGCTTTGAACCCACGTCGAAGAAGAGTATGGTGGTCGAAATTGGAGCGCCTTACCGATCACTCCACATCAGGTCTGCATTTTTACAACATAGTGAACATTCGTACAAAATGGACGATATGCATACTCGTGTTCTGTTACAAAGTTGGCATGGTATCATCATAATAGTTGCGGGAGAAAGTCTTCACTTTTTCTTCGCTTGTGTCATTTGCTTATTGCGCCGTAACCATGGATAATCTTCATTGTTTATCAGGATGCTTGGGGTCAGCCTTGACATTGAAGGGAGGAATTTCATGAAACTTTTCATAATCTTCAGACATGTCTGTCTTGCCGTCCACTCCCAGGATGTCCCTTTTTCCTGAAAGAACTATGTGGCGCTTTGGCTCATCGTATGATGTATTCGCTTCCTTATCTTTTCTTTTTCTCGGTTTGGTAGACATGTCCTTCACATAGATAACCTGTGCCACATCATTGGCTAGGACGAACGGTTCGTCAGTGTACCCAAGATTTTTCAGATCCACTGTTGTCATTCCGTACTGTGGGTCTACCTGTACCCCGCGGCCTAACAGATTGACCCATTTGCACTTAAACAAAGGGACCTTAAAATTAGGTCCGTAGTCAAGTTCCCATATGTCCACCATGTAACCATAATATGTATCCTTTCCGCTCTCGGTTGCTGCATCAAAGCGGACACCGCTGTTTTGGTTGGTGCTCTTTTCATCTTGGGCGATCGTGTAAAATGTATTCCCATTTATCTCGTATCCTTTGTAAGTCAATACAGTCAAAGATGGTCCCTTGGACAACAAGTACAACTCATCACAAACAGTGTTGTCACCTCTGAGACGTGTTTCCAACCAACTGCTGAAAGTCCTGATGTGTTCACATGTAATCCAGTCATCGCACTGCTCCGGGTGTTTGTAGCGCAGGCTGTTCTTGTGTTCATCGACATACGGGGTCACCAAGGTAGAGTTCTGTAGAACTGTGTAGTGTGCTTGAGACCAAGAATAACCATCCCTGCATATTATTGAATCTCTTCCAAGAGTGCCTTTTCTAGTCAGTCTCCCCTCATACCGTGATTTAGGGAGACCTATCTTGTTAAGGCCAGGAATGAAGTCAACACAAAACCCGATAACATCCTCTGTTTGATGGCCCATGGAGAAGCTTCCTTCTGGCCTAGCGCGATTACGGACATATTTCTTTAGGACTCCCATGAACCTCTCAAAGGGGAACATATTGTGTAGAAATACGGGCCCCAGGATGACAATCTCGTCGACTAGATGAACTAGGACGTGCGTCATGATATTGAAGAAGGATGGTGGGAACACCAGCTCGAAACTGACAAGACATTGCGCCACATCACTCCTTAGCCTTGGTACGATTTCTGGATCGATCACCTTTTGAGAGATTGCATTGAGGAATGCATATAGCTTCACAATGGCTAATCGGACGTTTTCCGGTAGAAGCCCCCTCAATGCAACCGGAAGCAGTTGCGTCATAATCACGTGGCAGTCATGAGACTTTAGGTTCTGAAACTTTTTCTCTAGCATATTTATTATTCCCTTTATATTCGACGAGAAGCCAGTCATGACCTTCATACTGAGCAGGCATTCAAAGAAGATTTCTTTCTCTTCTTTCATAAGAGCGTAGCTGGCAGGACCTTTATACTGCTTCGGAGGCATGCCGTCTTTTTTGTGCACACGTTGCAGGTCCTCCCGTGCCTCAGGTGTATCTTTTTTCTTCCCATACACGCCCAAGAAGCCTAGCAGGTTCACGCAAAGGTTCTTCGTCACGTGCATCACGTCGATTGAGGAGCGGACCTCTAGGTCTTTCTAGTAGGGTAGGTCCCAAAATATAGATTTCTTCTTCCACATGGGTGCGTGTCCCTCAGCGTCATTCGGAACAGCTAGTCCACCGGGACCCTTTCCAAAGATTACGTAGTGTAAATCATTGACCATAGCAAGCACGTGATCACCAGTACGCATGGCGGGCTTCTTCCGGTGATCTGCCTCGCCTTTGAAATGCTTGCCTTTCTTTCGACATTGATGGTTGGTCGGAAGAAATCGACGATGGCCTAGGTACACATTCTTCCTGCATTTGTCCAGGTATATACTTTCAGTGTCATCCAAACAGTGCGTGCATGCGTGGTATCCTTTGTTTGTATGTCCTGAAAGGTTACTGAGAGCGGGCCAATCGTTGATGGTCACGAACAGCAACGCCTTAAGGTTAAATTCCTCCTTTCTGTGCTCATCCCATGTACGTACACCGTTTTCATTCCACAGCTGTAAAAGTTCTTCAACTAATGGCCTTAGGTACACATCAATTTCGTTGCCGGGTTGCTTAGGGCCTTGGATGAGAACTGGCATCATAATGAACTTCCGCTTCATGCACATCCAAGGAGGAAGGTTATACATACATAGAGTCACAGGCCAGGTGCTGTGATTGCTGCTCTGCTCCCCGAAAGGATTAATGCCATCCGCGCTTAAAGCAAACCATACATTCCTTGGGTCCTTTGCAAACTCATCCCAGTACTTTCTCTCGATTTTTCTCCACTGCGACCCGTCAGCGAGTGCTCTCAACTTCCCATCTTTCTTTCGGTTCTCACTATGCCATCGCATCAACTTGGCATGCTCTTCGTTTTTGAACAGACGTTTCAACCGTGGTATTATAGGAGCATACCACATCACCTTCGCAGGAACCCTCTTCTTGGGGGGCTCGCCGTCAACATCACCAGGGTCATCTCGTCTGATCTTATACCGCAATGCACCGCATACCGGGCATGCGTTCAGGTCCTTGTATGCATCGTGGTAGAGGATGCAGTCATTAGGGCATGCATGTATCTTCTCCACCTCCAATCCTAGAGGGCATACGACCTTCTTTGCTGCGTATGTACTGTCGGGCAATTCGTTATCCTTTGGAAGCTTCTTCTTCAATATTTTCAGTAGCTTCTCAAATCCTTTGTCAGCCACAACATTCTCTGCCTTCCACTGCAGCAATTGGGGTATAACCCTTTTTTGTGATCCTCTAACATGCGATCGAACTTCGGCTTCTCCTTTTGACTAATGCATTGCGCCCTTGCATCGACAATGACCCGGCGGAGATCATCATCATCGGGCACATCGTCTGGTTCCTCTTGATCTTCAGCAGCTTCACCCGTTGCAGCATCATTGGGCACATCGTCTGGTTCCTCTTGATCTTCACCAGCTCCCCCCGTTGCAGCATCACCGTATTCAGGGGGCACATAGTTGTCATCGTAGTCTTCTTCTTCGCCGTCTTCCATCATAACCCCTATTTCTCCGTGCCTCGTCCAAACATTATAGTGTGGCATGAAACCCTTGTAAAGCAGGTGGGAGTGAAGGATTTTTCGGTTAGAGTAAGACCTCGTATTCCCACATTCAATGCATGGACAACACATAAAACCATTCTGCTTGTTTGCCTCAGCCGCATCGAGAAACTCATGCACGCCCTTAATGTACTCGCGGGTGTGTCTGTCACCGTACATCCATTGCCGGTTCATCTGCGTGCATTATATATAATTAAGTGTCCAAATTAATAGAAGTTCATCATCACATTAAAACCAAAGTGCATACATAGTTCTCATCTAACAACATATAGCTCTCCAGAGCATCTAATTAATTAAACCATACATTGAAACTATGTAAAACATTTCAATGCGAAAACAAATGCGATCATAATCGCAACCAAGGTAACAATTGATCCAACGGCATAATGATACCAAGCCTCCGTATGAATGGCATATTTTCTAATCTTTCTAATCTTCAAGCGCATTGCATCCATCTTGATCTTGTGATCATCGACGACATCCGCAACATGCAACTCCAATATCATCTTCTCCTCCTCAATTTTTTTATTATTTTTTCCTTCAACAAATTGTTTTCTTCTTCAACTAAATTTAACCTCTCGACAATAGGGTCGGTTGGCATTTCCGATTCACATACATCCTAGATAAATAAAATCTATGCCACGTTGGTCGGCATAATTTTCATAAACAATAAATGAACCAATAGTTATAAAGATAATATACATACCATATCCGAATCATAGACAGGACGAGGGCCGACGGGGGCGGATACCAAAACCATCGCACTATATAAGATGCAATAATAAATGTAAGAAAATGATACAAGTATCTATCTAAACATACAAGTAAGAATATTTTTCCTTTCAGAAAGAAGATATGAACAAGAGGCTCACCAAGGTGGTGTCGGTGATGAGATCGGCGCGGGTGATCGACGGCGGTGAAGACGGGGACGGGGCGTGACGGACCGCTAAATCTAGACAAATCTCGAGGAAAATGGAGCTTGGAGGTCGAGCTTCGAGAGGAGAAAGCTTAAGTAGTGTGGCTCGGGCATTCCATCGAACACCTCATGTGCATAGGAGGTGAGCTAGAGCACCACAAAGCCCTCTCCCCCTCGGCCAGAAAAAACAGAGCACTGTGCTCTGCTCTTGCGCGAGGGGGTATATATAGGCACCTCATTGGTCCCGGTTGGTGACATGAACCGGGACTAAAGGGGATCCTTTGGTCCTGGTTCAAGCCACCAACCGGGACCAATGGTGGTGGGCCAGGAGCGAGGCCCATTGGTCCCGGTTCATCCCACCAACCGGGACCAAAAGGTCCAGATGAACCGGGACCAATGGCCCACGTGGCCCGGCCGGCCCCCTGGGCTCACGAACCGGGACCAATGCCCACATTGGTCCCGGTTCTAGACTGAACCGGGACTAATGGGCTGACCCGGCCTGGACCAAAGCCCTGTTTTCTACTAGTGAAAGGACCCAACAATAAGTGCCCTGATGGAAAAATTGGCTGGGTCAGCCGTCCAATAGGCCACGTACAAATATTGGCTGGGTCAGCTCAAGAGGAAAAACTGTAGGCTTTGCATAGCCCAGGCGTAAGAAATCTGTAGAGTCGCTCAGGTAGTGAATCCACTTTACAGATGCCAGACCACGAAAACTACCTGCAACTGAACTGCTGACATGGCACATGTGATGATGTGGATAGGCTGCATGTTGAGATAAATCCTATAGTGGGGATGAATCTCTTAGTATACTAGATGATGCCCCGCGCGTTGCTGCGGGACACTATAGTGCATTTGACGTATGAATTTTGTCCCAAGTCTAATTCACATTGCATGCCTAGAGGGAACAAATAAGTAATATAGTTAGAAATGGAACCAAAAGGAAGAGAAATTGAAGTGTCCACTATCAAACTTTCTTGTGTTAATGTATAACAAAGGAAGGATGGATGCAAAGAAAATAAGCATCATCAGTTTTAGTTATAATGTTTCAGTCAATAGTACATGCTTTCAAGGTTTGCAAATAAGATGATTCCGCTTTGAAGATAATGCCAACATTAATTGGAGGAAAACATAATTGAATATAAGCTCAAATTACTTCTCAAATGCGCAAACATAAAAGATGTGTAGCCTTACACCTAGAGGACTTCACCATCCTAGAAGCCTTCCTTTAAAATACTGAAAGGTAATACAAATACTATTTAGAATATATCAACAAATTCTGAAGGACAATGAAGAAATGTAACTAAAATCTCGTGTTTTCCAGTTTAGCAGATAGCATGTATGATTCAAAAGGATACTATAAATGTTGCTGCTCTCTTGTGGAGATCTATTCGATGTAATCTTCTTTTTGCGATGTGTTTGTTGAGATCGATGAATTGTGGGTTTATGATCAAGATTATCTATGAACAATATTTGAATCTTCTCTGAATTCTTTTATGTATGATTGGTTATCTTTGCAAGTCTCTTCGAATTATCAGTTTGATTTGGCCTACTAGATTGATCTTTCTTGCAATGGGAGAAGTGCTTAGCTTTGGGTTCAATCTTGCGGTGTCCTTTCCCAGTGACAGTAGGGGCAGCAAGGCACGTATTGTATTGTTGCCATCGAGGATAACAAGATGGGGTTTTTATCATAGTGCATGAATTTATCCCTCTACATCATGTCATCTTGCTTAAGGCGTTACTCTGTTATCATAACTTAATACTCTAGATGCATGCCGGATAGCGGTCGATGAGTGGAGTAAT
Source organism: Triticum urartu (assembly GCF_003073215.2). Classification (NCBI taxonomy): domain Eukaryota; kingdom Viridiplantae; phylum Streptophyta; class Magnoliopsida; order Poales; family Poaceae; genus Triticum; species Triticum urartu. The sequence continues at coordinate 418,186,334 of NC_053024.1, forward strand.
AGTAGTAGATGCAGGCAGGAGTCGGTCTACTTGTCTCGGACGTGATGCCTATATACATGATCATACCTAGATATTCTCATAACTATGCTCAATTCTGTCAATTGCTCAACAGTAATTTGTTCACCCACCACCATAAAATACTTATGCTCTTGAGAGAAGCCACTAGTGAAACCTATGGCCCCCGGGTCTATCTTCATCATATTAATATTCCAATACTTAGTTATTTCCTTTGCTTTTTAATTTTCTTTTATTTTACTTTGCATCTTTATCACAAAATACCAAAAATATTATTCTATCATATCTATCAGATCTCACTCTCGTAAGTGACCGTGAAGGGATTGACAACCCCTTATCGCGTTGGTTGCGAGGAGTTATTTGTTTTGTGCAGGTACGAGGGACTCTCGCATAGCCTCCTACTGGATTGATACCTTGGTTCTCAAAAACTGAGGGAAATACTTATGCTACTTTGATGCATCATCCTTTCCTCTTCAAGGAAATCCAACGCAGTGCTCAAGAGTAGCAGGCACTCTTTGAAGTTCTTTGTGTTGGTTGAATAGATGGATCTGTGATTATGTGATGCATATCGTATAATCATACCCACGGATACTTAAGGTGACATTAGGGGTTTGGTTGATTTGTGTCTTAAGGTGTTATTCTGGTACGAACTCTAGGATAGATCGAATGGAAAGAATATCTTCGTGTTGTTTTACTACTGACTCTTGAATAGGTCGATCAGAAAGAATAACTTTGAGGTGGTTTCGTACCCTACAATAATCTCTTTGCTTGTTCTCTGCTATTAGTGACTTTGGAGTGACTCTTTGTTGCATGTTGAGGGATAGTTATATGATCCAATTATGTTATTATTGTTGAGAGAACTTGCACTAGTGAAAGTATGAACCCTAGGCCTTATTTCCTAGCATTGCAATACCGTTTACGCTCACTTTTATCATTAGTTACCTTGCTGTTTTTATATTTTCAGATTACAAAAACCTATATCTACCATCCATATTGCACTTTTATCACCATCTCTTTGTCGAACTAGTGCACCTATACAATTTACCATTGTATTTGGTGTGTTGCGGACACAAGAGACTCTTTGCTATTTGGTTGCAGGGTTGTTTGAGAGAGACCATTTTCATCCTACACCTCCCACGGATTGATAAACCTTAGGTCATCCACTTGAGGGAAACTTGCTACTGTCCTACAAACCTCTGCACTTGGAGGCCCAACAACGTTTACAAGAAGAAGGTTGTGTAGTAGACATCAGACCACAACCTTGAGCCCCTCTACTGTTGGTGTGCATAGCCTCTGGAGCACATCCCACTATCGGCACTCTAGGACACCAGATCCGTCGCCGCCACACTGTCAAACAGCCCCACTGCCGCCGACACTGCTCAGGCTTTGCCTAGTGGCGCCCTCCCACATCGGTGAGGGGAGAGGAGGAGGGGGAGGGCCCTAGCCGGACGGATTTGGGTCACCCCGGTGCGGCTGTAGAGCCGCACGGGTGTAGAGAGGATTACTTTCACTCATCAGGTCATGATTACCTTAAGCTTGTGACCCCATAGGTTTGGTAGAATCATAGACATGAACGTAACCCCTTCATTCGATGAATGATAGCAGAACCGTGTACATCCATATCGATCCATATGAGTACACGAATGACATTCGAGTGAACCATTTGTTATCATGTGATGTTACCTTTGCTTCGTGATACTTTACAAAAACCGAGATGCATTTACCTCAATGAAACAACCCACCATGTACTCCTACATGGCCTCTCATCGATACCTTTAACCAAAACATGTTCAACACATCCCTCACATTACCGACATAAGCATTTCACTCTAGCCCATCACCCAGATGAACCAGACCTGACACAACTCTAAGCATAGCAGGCATAGCAAGGTAGGAATCACATACATGGCTCAATCAACTCCTACACATGCTAGTGGGTTTCATCTAGTTACTGTGGCAATGACAGGTCATGCAGAGGATAAGGGTTCAACTACCGTAGCACACAGCAGTTTGAATCGCGTTGTCTTAATGCAGTAAACAAGAGCAGAAGCGAGAACATGGGTTTGTATCGGAATGATCAATGGTTGCTTGCCTGATGGAGTGGTAGTGGGATACTGCCCTTCAGTTGGATACTCGTGAATATCCTCGGAGGCAGAACCTACCACGAAGAACACATCGGAACACAATCAACACATGACGATATGCAACAATATGATGCATGCTATGACATGGCAATATGAATGTGTCTTGGCCTAATGCAAGGTTATAATAGAAAGGAATGAACTCATTTGAATCAAAGATTCAAATATTAGCTCATTAAACATGGCCTTAATAGTGCATTTCCTTATTCTGCTTAAACAGCAAGGTAAACTTGTTTTGTCATGCATGAAACCATTACAGATGGATAGATTGAATTTTTCTGATAATTTTTCATATATAAATTATTTCATTTGGAGTTACGGTTGAATTTCTATGATTTTTAGAAGTTTTAAACATTTTCTTGGAAGAATTTCCTGAATAAAAATAAATCCAGAAAATGCATTACTGCGTCAGCATTGCGTCATGCTGACCTCAGCAGGTCAAAGGCGCCAGCCCAGGTCAAACCTGACTGGTGGGCCCCTTCTGTCAGCCTCTCAGCTAATTAACATGATTAGATTAACACTAATTAGCTGTCAGTGGGGCCTGGGCCCACATGTCAGTGACTGATTTAATTAAAATTAATAAAACTAATCCTAAATTAGTTAGCAGACCCCACCTGTCATAGACTCAGGGGGGGTCTACCTGGGCCCACCAGTCAAACTGGGTCAACTCGTCGGCGGCTCGACGCCGGCGAGGCCCGAGACGGCGGCGCGGCTCGGAAAACGCCCTCAGGCGACCAAATCGACGGCGGAGACTATCTACGGGTAGCTGGGAATGAGCCGCAGCGCTTGGTGGTGGTAGTTGGGCTCGGGGTGGCCGGAGACGTTGCCGGCGACGAGCTTGGCGGTCGCCGGAGTCGGGTGAGGACGGTTTCGAGGCTACAGCGCACGGGAGGAAGAGCTGGTGGTGGCTACGGGTTCCTGGTGCTGCACTGAGCACGGTGAGGCGCTCGGACGCGTGCTTGCACGGCCGTAGCCACGACGGCGACATGGCCGGCGGCGAGGAGCTCTCAGGTGCGGTGGAAACGGCGGCTACAGAGGCCAAATGAGCACGGGAGTTAGGGGGAAAGGAAGAGGAGCTCAGAGCGGAGTCGGAGAGGGGGTCAGCGAGCTCGGGGAGGTCCCGGCAACGGCGAATCGGCCGGAGACGGCTCGGGTGCCCGAGGTTGAGACGAGGGCGAAGGCGGCGAAGCAGGGCTTCCGGCGAAGCGTGGCTCGGTGGGGAGGACGAGGGAGTCGTGGCGGAGCTAATGGGCTCGTCGGAGGGGCGAGGGAGTGGCTGTAGTGGCAACTACGGCGATCGGCGGCGAGGGACGTGCTCGGCCGTCGGGGAGAGTGAGAGAGACGAGGGGGAGAGTGCGAGAGGATGAGAGGGAGACGTGGGGGTCGCGTGGCGTCCTCTGGGCGTCTCCCGGCGTCGGCAGAAGCAGGAGGTGGCCGGCGCGCGGCGAGCACGCGCCCCTGCCTCCTGGCGCGAGGTAGGGGATGACTGGCCGAGCCAGTAGGTTGGGCCGAGCAAGGTAAGGCCCAGGTGGGCTTCTTCCTCCTTTTTTTTGATTTAGTTTCTGTTTTCTATTAAACTGCAACTGTTTAGCTTTATTTAAAATACTAGAATATTTCCAAAAATCCTGAAAATAAATGTGGCCTCTGTTTAGATTATTTCCAACAGGAAACATTTACTCCCAGAAGTATTTGAGCATTTAAATTATTTTATAGCATTTAAATGCCCAAATTCAAATACTTATGATTTAATTCAAGGCTTTCTGATGACCTAAAAAGTTGTGCACCAATTTTGCCAGAGGTTCTAGCCTAAGACAAAGAGGGTGAACATTTTAGAAGGGCATTTCAGGTTCATTGAAAATAATTTTAGTAAACCCTAGTTGTTTCCAGGGGGGTGTTGGGGGTTCTGTCTTCCCCAATTCAAATTTAAGAAGAATTTAGACATGATGCACATTCTAATGCTTGAACTAGCTAGGGTGTGACAGATTTTCACGCGACCGGCGCCGAAAAAACGGCCCAGTCGCGCCCCCAGGAGCCCGATTTTCGCCGGCCTGGGCCGAAAATAGCGCCGGCGGACCCAGGCCAAACCCGGCGCGCTGGGGGCCGCCCGGGAGCGCCGGGGCGAGCTATTTTGGCGTGAAAAAGCCGCGGGCCAGCCGCGTCAGCGACACGGCGCCTCGTCTTCCCCCAACGGCCTCGGTTCCCGCGGAGAATCAATGGCAAGGCTGCCGCCGGTCAGCCTTGCCATTGATTCCTCACGGGCGGCGCATCACGGGACAGCGCGCCGACGCCTCCCCTCACTCGCACGCGTTCACACGGGCGCGGCGCGGCTATATAGCCGGTGGCCTCACTCGCCTGTGCCCACACCAGCCCCGCCCCTCGCCGCCGCCCAGCCCCTCCCTCTACCTCTCCCGAGCGCCGCCGCCCAGCCCTTCCCTCTCCCTCTCTACCTCTCCCGAGCCCGTCGCCATGGCAGAGCGTTTTCCCGGAGACGAGGCGGCGGCCAACGGCTTCGGCCGCCGTTCGCTGCGCGAACAGGAGTCCTGGCTCCTGTTCCAGGCGAACATCCCGGCGCCGCCGGACATGCGCGCCGGGCCAACGGGTTGGAGACTCAGCGACGGGGGAGTGCCCATTCCCCCGTTGCTCGACGCCGTGGCCAAGCCCAAATACTTCGCCGAGGAGGTCGAGGTCGTACGCGCCTCCCTCACTGACGCCCAGCTCTCCCTCCCACAGTACACCGCCGACAACCACGCGGCTTGGGCGGCATACTTCGAGCGCCACCAGCAGCAGCGGTTGGCGTCCACCAACGACGCGCCGGTGGTCGGCGGCCAGAAGAACAGCGAGGGGCGCCACCTGTGGTGGGGCGTCCCCGGCCGCATACTCGAGGGCGTGCTGACGTACCTCAAGGGCGGCAACGACCCGCCGTTGGCATACCCGGCGAGGGTGGCCGCCCCGGCGCACCACCGACACGCCGGGCCATGGGCGCCAAGGAGGTTCGGGTCCTCCTCCTCTTCTTCCTCCTCGCGATCTTCCTCGCACTCCTCCGGTACTCCGGCCCTGCTCGGCGTCAAGGCCGAGCTCGTGGCGAAGACGCCGCTCGGCCGGCGCACTCGCAGCGCCGGCATCGTCATCAACGAGGGCGGCCGGCGCGCCTCCTCGTCGGCTCCTCCTCCGCGCTTCGTCAAGTCAAAGACGGAGCCGGGGCTCGCGCCGGTGAAGACGGAGCCGGGGCTCGCGCCGGTGAAGAAGGAGCCGGCCGCGCCGGTGAAGACGGAGCTCGACGACGACGACGCGGCCCTGGAATGGGCGCGCAGGGACTCCATAGCGATGGAGAAGGAGCGCCTGGAGAAGGCGAAGGAGCGCCAGTGCGCCGCTTCGCGGAGCGCCGACGCGGCCGCGACGAAGGCGGAGTCGTCGTCATCTGCGACAGCGACGACGACGATGCGCCGCCGCCACCAGCCCGCGTTGGCGACGCCGGTCAGGGGTCCACCAGGGACGGCCGCGTCAAGGAGGAGAAGTCCGACGACGGCGGCGACGATGGCGGCGACGATGGCGACTACTCGGCGTTCAGCTAGTTTCTTTTTTAGATTAGTTATCTATTTTGCTATGTAATGAAAATCCACGAACATGTCTAATATATGCCCAAGTTTGCCGAAATTTTCGTGTTTAGCCGAACTTCGCCGAACTGTGCCGAAATTTGCTATAAAAATTTTATTTTTAAACGCGCCTGGGGGCGGTCCTGGGGCCGGCGGCTGGGGACCAACTTGCCCCAGGCCCAATTTTTGCGCCGGCTCACCCTGGCGATTTTAGGCGCCCCCTAGGGGCCAACGGCTAGAGATGCTCTTAGGCGGCAAGGTTGCCGCCCAGACCTACCCTTGTTGGCGGGGCTCGTCACCGGCGCATGGAGGAGATTGGGAGAGAGTCGACGAAGCGAACGGCGAAAGATCGTGCTGCTGAGGGCTGCCTGTGTGCACGTACATGTGTACAGGAGAATAGGAATACCTAAAAGGGTCACGAAGCCACGAACTTGCCTGGCAGGCTGGCACGGATGGAGTTCACTTTACGGGCTTTTGGGCTTCTTGTGTTGCATTCTAAGTTTGATGGGTTCAGCCTCTATTTTCCACTGGGTTCTTGCAAGTACGTATACGTGTACATATACTCAGCCAGGAAATATCGTTGGGTTCAATTGAACCCAACGCTATTACGCTGGCTCCGCCCCTGTTGGAAGAAACAGAAAAAAAAACACTTTATCTGTCCTCTTCAACGGCCCAAGACAGAGGGCACATCATCAGAAACGCCGCAAAGACGTCCAATTAATTTGTACATGCATCTTCCTTCGAATCTTATAGACATTTAAGTGAGCCCTTCGGCAGCCTCGCCTCCATGTCAAGTGACATCGGATACAAGATGACATATCACATGGCTGGTAAGTTATTTTCCTTGGCTATTTGCTT
>NC_053024.1:418193940-418245873 GCF_003073215.2 Triticum urartu
AAGTTGGTATCAGAGCCGGGTCTCGCGGTTACACGGATGGTTGCGGACAGGTGCGTGGTCATGTTGTTCATGACGTTTGTGACCCGTCGTGGCACACGGCATGGTACATGTACCAGACTGGATGCACAGACGTATGTGCCAAGAGGGAACGTTCCTGTGGCCCGACGAGGACGTCGGTTACGCCAAGCTATTTAGGTGAGACTATAGAATACTCAAGCTTGCATGCCTGCAGGGATGAGAGGATCCCCGGGTACCGAGCTCGAATTCCTTCTTTTCTGGGAGCCCATTCGGACAGAACTCCAAAGTTAAGCATGCTCAGCTTGGAGTAGTGTCAGGATGGGTGACCGACCGAGAAGTTGCTCCCGGGTGTGCATGAGTGAGGACAAAGTGCGCAGAAAAGACTAGTATTGATCTGTGAGACCAGTCTAGATCCCGCCAGGAGTAACGACCACCGGCGGGTGTGTCCGGGGCGTTACACTTATCGTCGCCGCTATTTTCCTTTGGTGCATCCATCGCCCAGCGTCCAGTGAACGGCGGGTTCTGGGCCTCTTCTTCTCCGGCATCATCGTCCATACCGTCGATGTCCTCAGAGTCATAATCAAGTTCGTCGGTCAAATCCTCGATCGTGGCCATAAAGTGGGTGGTGGGTGGGAAGTAAAATTCTCCATCGTCAGCCCCTAGTTCGAGCCGGATATAGTTCGGCTGAGAGTCCTCCACCAAGGACATGTTTTTTAATGAGTTTAGCACATCGCCCAAAGGAGAGTGCTTGAGGATGTCTGCGGCGCTGAATTTGAAGATCGATAAACGATCAAGCTCGGCATCTACGGGCTCGCATGGTTCGGAACCTACGGCCGGAGACGAGTCTGGCGTTCCCGTGTTATAGGCATCGCATGAGACCAGGTCCATGTGCGGCTCCAACGTCGTGGAATCTACGGCCTCCGTGGTGGGGTTAATCCTCCCGTCATTGGGTGGCTCTGCCTGCTCCGGCTTTAGGGCCAGAGCGGTTACACGAGCGGTCTCCTGGATGCATCCCGATGACAGATTTAGGTCATGATCATCGGGGTGACCGGGAGCGTCTACCATGGTATCGAATCCGGCGAAGATTAAGTCTCCACGAATGTCCGTGACCTAGTTCAAGCTCCCGAATCTGACCTGATGGCCAGGGGCGTAGCTTTTGATCTGCTCCAGATGGCCAAATGAGTTGGCCCGTAGTGCGAAGCCGCTGAACATGAAGATCTGCCCGGGAAGGAAAGTTCCTCCGCAGAAAACGTCATTATTGACGATTGAAGGGGGCATCAAACCTTTCAGCAAAGCACAGAGGAACTCTCAATGAAAGCACCAATGTCGGTGTCAAAACCGGTGGATCTCGGGTAGGGGGTCCCGAACTGTGCGTCTAAGGTTGATGGTAACAGGAGACAAGGGACACGATGTTTACCCAGGTTCGGGCCCTCTCTATGGAGGTAATACCGTACTTCCTGCTTCATTGATCTTGATGAATATGAGTATTACAAGAGTTGATCTACCACGAGATCGTAATGCCTAAACCCTAGAAGTCTAGCATGTATGACTACGGTATTGAGTATATCCTTTCCGACTAAACCCTCCGGTTTATATAGACATCAGGGGGATCTAGGGTTACATAGAGTCGGTTACATAAGATGGAATCTTCATAGTTGTTCGCCAAGCTTGCCTTCCACGCCAAGGAGAGTCTTATCCGGAGATGGGTACAGTCTTCGGTCTTCATATCTTCATAGCCCATCAGTCCGGCCCATAGATAACAGGCCAGACGCCCGAGGACCCCTTAGTCCAGGACTCCCTCACTAGTCGAAAATGAAGTTCTATCTCACCATTCCGGATGACTTCAGGGAGCGCTCGGTGTGTTCAATCTCAACCTACCATGGTCGGCATGGCCTAAATTTGTGAACATATACCGTCTGTTGCTACATTATCTATATATTTGCATCAAATCTTTGTTACATTATCTATTTTTAATTCAATATTTTTGTACTTTGCTTTCATCTATATATTGATCTGTTCTATTAGTTACTCCCATATTTGCGTCTTGCTCTGTTATTTCAGTATATCTAATTTATGATCTTAATTTTCATTTCAAGCAGTACATCCCTTGCTTTGCAAGAACATGAGTAGAAGAAAATCTTGGGCTTTACTTTGTTGATGACTCCCAAGATGTCATATTGACAACGCAGCATGGATTTTCAATGATGGTTAGCGTAAAACTTGATAAAGATGGTCACTCCTATTTTAATGCGGACCTTTGGAGAAAAATGTCTAAGTGTTATGAACTGAAAGCTGGCAATAAAATTCTAGTGCGTGCACCACAACCTGGTCTAATTAACATGGATGTTTACTTCCCCAACGTCATCAGCCGATCAAAGTCTGATCGAGGATAGTGTCCTTTCAACTTTCTCCATGTTGTCATATTACTTAGCAAAATTGGGGTATTTGTTCTGACTAATTTATCACTATTTAAGCAACCAATTGTGATATCATATTCTGACTCCATTCCTAGCCAGTAACAAATTCTATTTTCCAATTTATGCGCACTATATATTCTTCTACCATGTTCTGAATAAATAATACCTTTCCACCTTTTAAGCAGGATATGTTGGATGCATAGTGAACAATCTGTATGTTGCTAAGCGTACCAAATTTCACTGGAAGGACTTGAAGCATGTGATAAACTTTGCTGATAATCCGACAGAGATAGCATTGTCAGTGTCAAAACCGCCAGATCTCGGGTAGGGGGTCCCGAACTGTGCGTCTAAGGTCTATGGTAATAGGAGACAGGGGACACAATGTTTACCCAGGTTTGGGCCCTCTCTATGGAGGTAATACCCACATCCTGCTTGATTGATCTTGATGAATATGAGTATTAAAAGAGTTGATCTACCATGAGATCGTAATGACTAAACCCTAGAGGCCTAGCTTGTATGTCTATGGTAATGAATCTCTCCCTCCGGACTAAGTCCTCCAGTTTATATAGACACCGGGAGGATCTAGGGTTACACAAGGTCGGTTACAAAGAAAGGAATCTACATATTTGGTCGCCAAGCTTGCCTTCCACGCCAAGGAGAGTCCTCCGGACACGGGTGCAGTCTTTGGTCTTCGTATCTTCACAACCCATCAGTCCGGCCCGTATTTAACAAGCCGGACGCCCGAGGACCCCTTAGTCCAGGACTCCCTCAGTAGCCCCCGAAGCAGTCTTCAATGGCGAGGTGTTCGGTGCGTAGATTGTCTTCGGCATTGCAAGGCGGGTTCCTCCACCAATGACCTCCAAGTCTGTACCCTTTGGATTCTGTGTATCAACAACTTTAGCTTCCACGTTTCGAGCGGATGCGAGAGGTCAGGGTGTTTTTGCACATAACACCCCGGCCGCGCGAGGGACAACGTCTATTTAACGAGACTGGATCCTAGATCCATTCAACCATCTCACAGAGAAAATCCCCAAAGGTTGCTAGGAAAGAACATGTCAAGCGCTCCCAGCTCCTCCTCCCATCCCTGCGGCCCAGAGAGAGGCGAGTGGGAGAGGTGCTCTGTATCCCACGATCAGTTGGTGAAGCTGCACACGCAGGGGTTTCTCCCCCCTATGGATCTGGTCCCTGTTTGAGCAGGGTTGGCCTTCCTTGATGGCAAAACCCAGGCAGAGGATTTCCCTAATCCCTCCGGGGGGAACTAGTGTGTTTCGTCCCCTATCTGCTAAGGGGCATAGGATTTCCAATTCAACCATTCCTTCGAGGGCTTCTGGAATATTATGGCCTCCAGCTGCGTAACTTTACTCCAGCCTCCATCCTACACATTGCAGGTTATGTCGCTTTATGCGAACTATTCCTAGGGTGTGATGCCCATTTTGGATTGTGGAGAAATTTATTCTGCCTTGTACCATGTAACCATGAGGGATCGATATTTGAAGTGGGCGGAGCCGAAATATTGCGCATTGGCGAGACCGGATACCTATCCGGCATGCCGAAGAGGGCGTCTGAAGAGTGGACTTCTGAGTGGTTCTACATCGAGGACGTCATACTCCCAGACCCAGCCCGTAGGGGTCTTCCTTAGTTCACAAGTGTTCCCTTGAAGAAACGTCACAGTTGGCGCCCTCGGAGCCTCGAGGAGGAAGATAGTGCGGAAGTTTGCCAACCCTTGAGCAAGATAAGGACGCTCGCCTAGTTCGGATACACGATGGTTGAAGTAATGGCGACCTCCATAGTGCGGGGGGTCCAGCCACTCCAATACAGAGGACTTCCCATGTGGCACTATAATGGGGAAGATGACGCCTCTCGTTGCGGCACGAAGGGTCCAGACACCCCTGCCGCCCTGGCCAAAATATTGGCCGAACTATTCAAAGGGGAGGAAGAGGAGTTCCTGCGCATCAAGCATAGGGAAGGATATTCCATTTATAGTCCTCCTAGCTGGGTAAGTTCCCAACTCCTCTGCTCTACTCATTCTACTCCCTGAGCTATGATCAACGAACACTAACCCATCCATTTACAATAGCACTGGCGAAAGATTTCCAAGGGGCTTTACAGCCCTACCCCGCAACCCGAGGGTCACAATCGGGACCTCGACCCCGGATTCGAAGAGGATCCGGAGATATTCGTGGTGCTCACGAATGGGGTGTTTTACCAAACGAGCTATGACGGCACAGAGGTGGCCACCATCGCCAATTATCCCGGTCTTCTCCTCGCTTCACACGTAAGTAATCCGGAGATATTTGATCCGAAAAAGTTTTCACATACTTCCTCACCCACCGCACTGTCCTGTGCTCAAAAGGGGAGGTGCTCGGCGCGTCATGCTGCCCTAGGGGCATCTTCGAAGAGAGTGGCCCCCACGGCAGGCAAGCCTTCAAAGAGGAAGGCAAACAAAGATACAGCCGAGCCTTCATCAAAGAGGTATGGATTTAGAAATATGGACCTTGGCAGTCACATCCAACTGTGACCTTTATGTTTATCTTGTAATAGGAAAAAAGTGTGCCGGACTATATCCGGGGGTCCGGCTGGTCATACATCCCACAGCCAGGATCCAGATCCTGCCGTAAAGACGGGGGATGATGCGGGGGTGACGCCGAACTGTCCCCCAGCCGAGGATTCGGAGGATGTATCCGTCACTAACTCGGAAGTGGAGAGCGCCATGAATCATCGGCGCCACAGGGCCGTTTTACAAGACCCCGGCTTTTCAGAAGAAGCATTTAATGCCTTTAGCTCGGCTGATGCATACATCCGAGCTGCTCGAGATGGGCTTAACAGAGCCACAAGGTAGTATTTAAAAGATGTGCGGGTAAGTTTACTTTGTCTGACTATGATAACCATATGCCAGTAGCACCCGAGACTTGAAGCAGTTGGTACAATTGATTTAAGTATCATTGTATAACCAGGTTCTTACGGAGAAGAACAACCTACTAGCTCAAGAGCTGGAAAAGTGTCAGACACAACTATCTGCTGCTACCGCCGAACTGGAATAGCTCAGGAAGGCGTCCTGTGGTAATATTTCCCTCCATCAAGAAACAAAAAATGATATGCCAACTATGTTGAAACTGCTGATTTGTCTCATAACAGGGTCGTCAGAACAACTGGAAGAGAAACTGAAGGCCGCTCAAATGAGCCAAAAAGAGGCGAAGAGACAACATGCCGTGGGCGAGCGTGTTCTGACCCGAGTTAGAGAGGAGAAGAACAAACTCCAGGATTCAAACACCAAACTGGGCGAAGAACTGAAAGAGTGCGAGCCTAGCTAGCCGACACCGTGAAGGAGAACAAAAATCCGCGAGGCAGCATATTCAGTACGTGGTCGAATTTACCTTATAACAGTTTGGAGGTAAAAGTGGCTGATATAGCTATGATTGCAGGTATGTTGACGAGCCGTCCCGAAGAGGAGGTGTCCAGATCATCAAGTGATCTTCTGCAAGGGCTGTCGCAATTGCACGAGCAAGCTTGGCAGGCAATGCAGAGTGTATCCAAGGCCTTTTGGCCATCTGCCTCCCCTCCAGGGAATATGGAGGAGCTTGTAGAGCTGTTCAAGGGAGCGTGGCGGCGTATCCGACTATGGAAGATATCGGCCTGCCGAGAGGGTGCGCGAGAGGCCTGGGCCATGGTGAAAACGCGGTATATGAAGCTGAATCCAAATCACATGGCCCGGGTCGCACTGCTAGGGTCAAATGGGGAAGAAATTCCCGTTAGTTTAGTATATGACCAAGTAGAGGTGGCCGCTAGATATTCCCAGCAGGATTGTAAGTTAGATAGTCTGCTGGAGGGTATAGAGGAGGAAATTTTTGAGTCGAAATGACTGTGTATTTTTCCGTCTAGCTGAATTGTAAAATGATTGTCATGAAAGACCTTTTGGCTTTGCCCTCTAGACCCGAAGCCGCGAAGTGTTTCCGAGTACCCGTGCGGCCGAATAGACTGGGGTATGCGTGGAAACCAGGCGTAGGGGTCATAGTTGCTTGAACAGACAAGTTGTATCTGGCTAGTTATGTTACATTACATTATGTAAGAAACATCTTCCAGAGAGAATAGTTCCGTTAAGGGTTCCTCTCACTGGGTGTGCATGTGTTAGAGCGCATGTCTGAACTGTAATTGAAAAAAAATCACAGTATATATATATATCGGATGATTCTGAGATCGCAGCGAACCGAAAAGAAAAAAAATCTCCCGTACCTTATCCGGCTTCCCCTCCCCCCGTCGCGCACTTTCCCTCGCAACCACCCCCGATCCCACCCGCAACCCCCCGACCAACTGCCCCCGGCTCCGGCGCACCTGCCGGCCCCGCCTCCTTCCGGCTCACCGCCGCCCCAGCCTCCTCTGGGCGCGGGGCCGTCCACGCCCCAGCCTCCTTCCGGTGGCACGAGGCCACCGCCGCCCCCGCCTCCTCCTGGCCCGCCGGCGACCCTGCCTCTTCCTGCCGAGGCCGCCTCCTCCTCCAGGCACGTCGCGCCCGTGCCTCCTTCCGGCGCGAGGCCGCCGCCTCTTCCAGGCACGCCGGTGCCCCTGCCTCCTTCCGACTCAAGGGCACTTCCGCCACAAGGAAGTAACCCTCCTTCATCCACCGCCCGATGTGTCGCCGCCCCCAATGATCCACTCCCTTCCTCTGGCTCCTGGTCGATGATCATGGCCCATCCTGCTGCTTGCCTCCTTCCTCGCGTATGCATAAAAAAATAGGTGAGTCGCTGCAGTCCAAGTCGCGCCATAGCAGCAGGGCGACTCTTCTAGGATGCATCTCACGCTCAACCGGCTCCAATTTTGCGCGCATGGGGTTGGTGCTGCTCCAGCGAGCTCCTCCATCCCCAGCTTGTCCCTGAATGCAGACACTGCACCGCGCAGGCTCCTACCCACCGTTCCTCCTCTCTGCTTCTTCACTCTTCACTTCTCTAGATTTTGGTGTGTGCACACAAAATGTTCACTAAAATGTCTCAGTGCAGTAGTACCAGTTTTGTGTGTTTGTTTTCCCTTCTAGCTTAGTCCTTGCCTGCTAATTGATATAGCTTGGATTACTTAAGAGTGTTTTTCATGTGTGTTTCTGCACTTTAGGTTGAATTTCACCCTGCATCCCCGACGTAGCGCTTCTCTGGCTCCTCCCCCGCTTGCTGCCAGGTCCGTCTCTCCTTCCTCCCCTGCTTGCCGTCATGTGCGGCGTTGGACGTGGCTACTTGATGGAGTGAAGCTGGCCTCCGAGCACCGTCAGTTGCACTGCACCCTACAAAAAAAGAACAGCCGCAAGTTCAGAATCAGAAAAATTAGAAGTTCAAGAAGAACAAAGGCACTGCCTTCACTCGTGTGCTTGCAAACTGCTAGGTTGTAGCTCGTATGTTGTTTGCAACTATCTTCAATTTCTTCAGTAGCTGGTACACACTTTGCCAAAATCTAGTACTTTCAGAATGGTAAAGTTGATAGTTGGCCTACAGGGACAACCATGTTGATGGCGATTGAAAAAGGATTCTGAAATAATATTATTGAGACTGAAGACCAAGTTTGATAATGCAGACCAAGTTTGATAATGCACGATGTCAGAGGATTCCAGGGCTTTCTCTGAGGTGGTTGATGGCTTCCGAGAAATGCGTTCATATCTCACAAGTTTCAGGGGTTCAAGTTCATCTATATAAGAAGGAATTCCAATTTTGTTGCACATCTGTGTGTGGAAGAGGCGCTGAAACTTGATGTGCTTACTATTTCTTTTCTTGTAACACCTAGGTACATCACATGGTTTCAATCACAGTTATTTTTCACTGCCATGGCCCGACACCTCCTCCATCTCGGTGCCACCGTCATGACCTAGCCTACATTTGCTGGTTGCTTCTAGCTGATGTTGTTGCGTCCTGCCTCGCCGTCTAACTGATGTTAGTGCGCCGCTGCTGCAGTTCAGCTAGAGTGGGAGAAAGATCTCTTTGAGAGTTTAGCTGCTGTTGCTGTCTTTAATTTTTGTTTTTGAACTTGTTGGTTAAAGATAATGATGTTGCTTTCTACATATGGCCTTCCTGTGGATGTATCATTCTCCATCCGCTTGGAAGCTTCAACATTCTGAATGATCATAACAAAATAAAATACAATCTTAGTGTGCTTTATCATGTTTCTGGTAGAAGTAATTTTTTGACGTACAAAGGGAAATTCATAGCATATTGAAAACAAACCAAACATGACCTTACTTGTAGAAAATGGAGTACAGTGTACTATCTTGCTGAATTGCAACATTTGGAACATCAGTAAAGTGTACAATCTTGCTGAATTGCAACGTTTGGAACATTAGTAAATGTGTATTGGTAGCTTTACTCGCCATTTTACCATGCAACTTCAACTTCTCCAGATTCAGATTTCATTAGCTGCACCTGACCAGTTTCATTCATCGGACACTTTCTCTTTCTAATTGAATAATCAAAAGTTTGTGAGGTTGCCATAAAGGTCAATTTTTTTGACTCTACTAACTTCTAGTACATCAGAAGAAGCAGTGACCTTTGCTAGTAGAGCAAAAAAATGCTAGTTTAAACCTTCACATTACAAGATGAGTAGTTGTTATAATTGGGCAACAAATGCTAATGCCATCATTTCGCAACACATACATATTGTTTCCTCATTAGGTGCCCACAATTCGTCAGATGTACGGAGAGCATGCAAAGTTTGTGAAAGAAAGTTTTGGAAACACCTTTCAGCAAAAATAAAACACCGAAAACCCTATCAAATATTATGGAACACAACGGCACGAGGAGGACGAGCTTCTCTGCCATGACTGTGCTTGTTTTTTTGGTCGAGCTTCCATGCTCTTTAACAAATAAGTTCAAATATAATAAATCACAAGCGTTCCTCCCCTTGTGTGCTTCTGTTTTGTGTGTGTTAGTGCAAAACAACAGGTGGTTTTATTTTATTTTTGTGTATAAAAAGAAAGAAGTTCAAATATAATAAATAAAAAAGGTCAAGAACATGTAACATGATAGAAAGTTTCATGTACGAAATTGATATGTACAAAGAAAACTATCATATATGTCCTTTATGCGACACAATCAATTCTTGGACGTTTATATGTAAAAAAAGAAAAAACCACTTTAAGAAAAAATTGAAAAATTTACCACAAACACTACACAAATTTACCAAAACACAAAATCAAATTTCCCCCATTTAAATAAAATAAAAAACAAGAACAAATTGAAACAATAACGAAATTCAAAGTTAATTTTTTTTCTATTTCTAAAAACTAAAAGCGAAGAAGTTCAAATTGAGAAAACCAAGAAATTCCATATTAAAAAATAGAGTAGTACACTACTTATTAAAATGGATTTCCCCGTATCCACAAAAGACCCTGATGTTCAAATTTAGAAAATGGGGTGGTCCGATGTCCGGTTTATTTTTATTTTTACTTTTAAATAACAAATTAAAAAATCATTTCTGAAAAAACTAAGAAGGTCAAACAACAATAAGAGAGAAGTACAAGGTCTAAAAACACGAAAACTTAATGATTCTTAAAAACTTGGAAGTTCAAAAATAAAAAAAAACTTTTATAAAAGGATTTTTTCATTTTGCAAAAAATAAAATAAATTGAGAAGTTCAAATTAAATTAACAAAGGAGTTCCACATTCATAAAAAGGTAAAATATTTCTCACTTCTAAATCAATAAAACACGAATAAACCAAGAAGTTTAGTTTGAAATAACCAAGAAATTGTAGTATGTTTATTACAAAAACTTGGGTTTTTTCTGTTACAAATGAATAACACCAAGAAATCCAAATTGAAAAAACCGAGAAGTTCCATTTAAAAAATATATAATAGTTTAATTACATGTTAAAAAAGAGAGGAAAAACAACAAATTTTTTGCCATTTTTAAAACTGCCCTCAAACGACGACGAATTGGTAACACTTGTCTACATGAAAAAGTTGCTCCTATTCATAATCTTTCCAACGGTATATTATATGCTGCATTCCGATGTATGGTTTAAAAGTTTCATGTATACTAATTAAAACACGTTTTTATGTATTGTAAAAAATTCTTTTGAACCGTCAAGAGTATGAAAAAATGATCAACATGGCAAAGTTGCGTGTTTTCAACGGCTTTCTATCGGTATATAATTTGCTCAATTCTGGTAAGTGGTTGGGAAGTTAAGGGTAAAACACAACACGTGAAAAACATAGTGAAGTTCAAAAAGAACTGCTCCAGAAGTGGATGAATATACCTATTTGCAGTTAGTACAGTTTCCAACAAGATCCACTCCTGTTCTACTTTTTTGTCTATATTCACAGATGTAGCAGATATTCCAAATAAAATACATGGCCTTTATATATTCATGCATATTCAGACTCACTCATCTCACTCGTTCCATTCATTCGTTAGGAGGGGATATGCTTGTATGTTTGAATCTATAGTGCAACAGAAAGTCGTTGCTCCTCTTTGAAACCAGCTCAAAAACATCGATCTGAAAGCGGACGACGCCTTATGCTACTACCACCGACCGATGCCCGCTGCACAACGCCCTTATGAGCCCCTACATGCATGATGCCATCTCAAAAAAAATATGCATAGGATGCTCTGTTTGTCTTGTACTACTATGCAAATTTTTTTCTTAAACTTTTCTTTGTGAAGGTCAAAATGTTGTGTTTGAGAAGTTCGAGTGTGTTATGTATATCTTTGCAAGTTTAAAAAGGAGTTGACAGCTATATTAAACTGGCCGCTAATCCAATGTTGTGTTCACAACTATATTAAATTCTACCATTGGAAAACTGTCCACTTTTTTATCGATTTGAAATAACAAAGAAGTTCGATGTTTCTAACAAACTCCAATTTTCACATTTTTAGAAATACACAAATAAGTGGTTGGGGAGTTAAGGGCAAAAACAACACGTGAAAAACAGAGTGAAGTTCAAACAGAACTGCTCCGAAAGTTTAACCACTTCATGGAGTGCATTTTAGAGACTCTATTTTTGCGATGAAGGCAAAACGCATGATCTAAGAAGTTCAGATTGATAATTGCCAGAAGTTCAGGTACTACATAGTGTGCATTTTGTATTAACAAAAGAATTAAAAAAGCAAAGGATAAAAGTTTTTTTTGCTAGAATTTCAAGTGCTCGTCCCGTGAAAGTTCAAAATTTCTTGTGAGAGAGGTTGAACAAAAATATGTGATAGAAGTTCAAGGTGAAAACAACGGGAAGTTCAACTACTTCATGGAATGCGTTTCAGAAGAGAATAAAAGAATACAAAACTAAAAGCCTAAAAAGTTTGTTGCAAGAAGTTCATGTGCTCCAGCCTGCAAGGTTCAAAAATTATATTTGCGAGATGTCCATCATTCATTTACATGTTTTAAAAAGCAAAAAAACAACCTTGTTTTACCATTTTAAAAATCGCTCTCAAACGGCAACGAATTTGTAACACATGTCTACATGAAAAACTTGTTGCGATTCATAAGCTTTCCACTGGGTATATTATGTGCCACATTTCGATGAACGGTTTAAAATTTTCATGTATACCATTTATAACATGTTTTGATGTATTAAAAAAAATTCTTACCTGTTGAAAGAAGTTCATAGTGAAAACAACAAGAAGTTCAAGTACTGCAAGCAATGCATTTCAGGTGAGAATAAAAGTATAGAAAAATAAGAGCTTAAAAGGTTTGTTGAAAGAAGTTCAAGTGCTCTGTCCGGAGAAGTTCAAAAATTCTTGCGAGAGAGGTTCACCTTGTATTTCCATGTTTGATTTTTTTTATAAAAATCGAATACAAATCTTTTCTAAAATATAAAAAAGGTGAATTTCAAATTGAAATAACAGAGAAGTTCGGAGTTTATTAAAACCCTAGGATTTACCTGTTCAGAAAATAAAAAACACAATGCCATTTTTTGTACTTTTAAAAACAACTCATAAACAAAAAATGGTTGCTAGAAGTTCAAGTGCGTGGCGAGGAAAAGTTAAAAAAATTCTTGTGAGAGAGGTTCACCGTGTACTTAGATGTCCAAAATACATAAAAATCAGAGAGAAGTTCAAAGTGATAACAACCAGAAGTTCAGTACTACATGGTGTGTATTTCATATATAAGAAAAATACAATAAAGTAAAACAGAGTGAAGTTGAAATAGACATGCCCCAGAAGTTCAACTACTTCACACAGTGCAAAAAACAGCACGTCAAAAACAGAGTGAGGTTCAAATAGACATGCCCGTGAAGTTCAACTACTTCACGCAGCGTGTTTCCATTCGCAATGAAGGAAAAATCATGATCTCGTCATTTCTCTAATTTACTTCAAAACGACAGGAATATCATCTGTGTAAGTTCGAGTCCTCGATCGAAGGAAGTTAAAAAAAATATTGTGAGAGAGGTTTGTACAAAAAGAATATCATTTGTGTAACACTGACGAAATGGATGAGAAAATTACAAAGGAAAATATGTCACACAAGTTCAACGTGAAAACAGAACGAAGTTTGACTACTATAGTGAATGAATTTGAGATGAAAAACTTTTAAAATCGTCGCGAGTATAAAAAAATGATCAACACGGGAAAGTTGTGTGTTTACAACAGCTTTCCATCGGTATATCACTTGCTCAATTCCGGTGAGTGGATGGAGAGTTACGAGCAGTGGATGAAGAGCTATGAGCAAAAAAAGAACGTGAAAAAATAGAGGGAAGTTCAGGTACACGCGCCGAGAAGTTCAGGTTCTTCACGCGGTGCATTTTCAAAGAATCTGTTTCGCGATAAAGGCATAACGCATGATCCCGCCGTTTTCGAAATTACTTGAAAACGACTAGGAATCAGAGAAAACCATCAACATGAAAAAGTTTTGCATTTTTCGTAGCTTTTCAGCGGTATATTATTTGCCCCATTCCGATAAAGTTTATAGAAATTACGGCGAAAATATGTTTTTCGCCATTTTCGAAACTGACTTAAAACCGTAAGAATTGGGAGAAACAATACATGCCAAAAAAATTCGCATTTGTTCAAGCTTTCCAACGCCATATCATTTGCTGCATTCGGACGCACGGTTAAAAAATTAGCTCGAAAATACGAACTCGGTAGGACTTGGACCATTTTCTAAATTACTCTTAAACCATTCAAAATTAGAAAAAAACTTTCAATATGAAAAAGTAGCGCATTTTCATAAGCTTTCCAACGCCGTATCATATGCCTCCATTGGATTAGCCGTTTAGAAATGACATCGAAAAAACGAACTCAGCTGTTCGGTTTACGAAATTTTACGTTTTTTCAAATTACTCTTTAACCATAGGAAATTAGAGAAAACTTTCAACATGTGGAAGGAGCGGTTTTGCAGCAGCTTTCCAACGCCATATTATATGCCTCATTCCGATAAACGGTTTAGGAATGCGATCGAAAATACGATTCACATTTTTTGTGCGAAGAAAAAACGGTTTTCAAAACTGCTCTTAAACCGCTTATATTTTTTCCAAAAATTTAAGTTGGGTCATGATCTTGGTGTCCATAGCTTTCCAACGGTATATCGCAAGCCCCAATTGGGCAATGTTGGCGAAAGTTCAACCTAGTTCACAGGGAAGTTCAACGTACTACTAGCGGGGCAGGTCAGGTTGTGATCAGAATATTATTCTGATCCCGTGATCAGAATAGTGTTTATGTATATATATATATAATTATATATATATATATATCTTCTGGGGGTTCTCAAATGGAGCGAATGCAAAAAACATCTTTAATTCACCGACCGAATATTCCCTTAAGAACGCTAGCTTTCGGCTACACCCAGTCTGAGGTACACATCCGGATGACCCAGCAGTAACAATCACAGAGGTGCTCCCTTTATGCCCTAGGCGAACTAATGGGAACGTAGGGCATAAGCACAGGAGCCAGGCAACCCAGCTTGGCCAAAACATAAGTCATATCGATGCATATAATGGCGAAGAAAAGGTACATATGGGGAAAAACACATATGTGACGAGCTTGATGCTTGGAAAATAATAATAGCACGAAAGCTTTTAAGGCTATAGAGAAAAAATGAAAAGAGAGAAAAAATGATTGAAACAATAGGGGGAAGGAGACAAACAAAGAGTTTGGCGATAGGCGTAGAATCTTCGGAGTCTAGCCGCGTTCCAGGTGTTCGGCTGTAGTCGATTGTCTGACGCATTACGCAACCGGTACGCCCCTCCGGTGAGAACTTCGTCGTTGATGAAGGGACCCTCCCACTTGGGCTTGAGTTTGTCCTTTTTCTTCCCCGGCAGGCGTAGAACGAGTTCGTCGACGTTATAAGTTTTGGCCCACACTTCTCTACTTTGATACCTGCGAGCCTGCTGTTGATAAAATGTGGAACGGGATTTTGCGATGTTGCGCTCCTCCTCCAGGGCATCTAAGCTGTCCTGCCGATCGAGCTCGGCCTCTCTCTCTTCGTACATGCTCACTCGAGGTGAGTCATGAACAATGTCTCAGGGTAGCACTGCCTCTGTGCCGTACACCATGAAGAAAGGTGTGTATCCGGTAGTGCGATTGGGCGTGGTCCACAGCCCCCGGAGTACGGAGTCGAGCTCCTCAACCCAGTGCTTGTTTGATTCGTTCAAAGACCGCACTAGTCTAGGCTTCATGCCTCTCATAATAAGACCATTGGCTCTTTCGACTTGACCGCTTGTCTGTGGATGATAGACAGAGGCGTAATCGAGCTTGATGCCCAGATTAGCGCACCAGGTTTTCACTTGTTGGCTGTGAAGTTGGAGCCTTTATTAGTGATGATGTTGTGTGGGACACCATAATGGTGTACGACGCCAGATATAAAGTCTATTACTAGCCCGGACTCGGCCGTTTTAACTGGTTTGGCCTCTATCCACTTAGTGAATTTATCCACCATGACCAGCAGATATTTTTTCTTATGGCTTCCTCCTTTAAGGGGTCGAACCATATCCAGTCCCCACACCGCAAAAGGCCAAGTGATGGGGGTGGTTTATTGGGCGGTGGGGGGCATATGGCTTTGTTGGCAAAGCGTTGGCATCCGACGCAACGTTGGACAAGGTCCTTCGCATCTGCTCGGACCGTCGGCCAATAGAACCCTGTACGGAAGGCCTTGCTAACAAGGGCCTGAGCTGCGGCCTAGTGCCCACCGAGACCGGCATGAATCTTAGCCTGGATCTGCCGCCCCTCCTCCTCAGAGATACATCTTTAGAGGACTCCGATAGCACTTTTCTTATAGAGCTCTCCGTCGTGAACCTTGTAGGCCTTCGAACGCCGGACAATGCGGCGGGCCTCATTCTGATCCTCAGGAAGTTCCTTCCTGTTAAGGTAGGCCAAGAAGGGTTCGGTCCATGGGGCAATGACTGCCATAATGAGATGCGCCGACGGTGTTATTTCGGTGGCTGAGCCTTCGATGATATCGGTGTGTTCCCAATCTGGGGTTGTGTTCGAATATGGACTAGTGTTGCCGTTTTCCCCCGGCCACACCACGGGTGGCTTAAAAAGCCTTTCCAGAAAGATATTAGGTGGGATGGGGTCGCGCTTGGCGCCGATACGAGCAAGAACGTTCGCTGCTTGATTACTTTCTCGAGCCACGTGATGGAACTCGAGCCCCTCGAACCGAGCCAACATTTTTAGGACGACATTACGATAAGCTGCCATCTTCGGATCATTGGCATCGAAGTCTCCATTTATTTGAGATATTGCAAGGTTTGAGTCCCCCCGCACTTCCAGGCGTTGTATGCCCATGGAGACAGCCATCCGCAGACCGTGCAATAAGGCCTCGTATTCGGTTGCGTTATTGGAGTCTGTGTATAGTATTTGGAGTACGTACTGAACGACGTCTCCAGCGGGGAACGTTAAAATGACGCCCGCTCCTAGCCCTGCCAGCATTTTGGAGCCATCGAAATACATAACCCAATTGAAATATGTGTCGTACTCTTTAGGGAGTCCGACTTCTGTCCATTCGGCGACGAAGTCGACCAATACTTGGGATTTAATAGCTCGATGTGGTTTGTATGTAATATCAAATGGAAGGATCTGAATAGCCCATTTGGCAATTCGGCCTGTGGCATCGTGGTTGTTTATTATGTCATTGAGTGGTACTTCGGAAGCCACCATGATCGAACACTCCTGGAAAAGTAGTGTCATAGCTTTCGGGATGCCATGAAGACCGTGTATGCTATCTTTTGATAATGGGGGTAGCGGGATTTGCATGGTGTAAGGATAGTGGATACGTAGTATACTGGCTTTTGAAGTGGGAATTTATGTCCGTCCTGCTCTCGTTCAATGACGAGCACGACGCTCACCACTTGATGTGTTGCCAATATGTATAGCAGCATGGGTTCGCCGACGTTTGGCGCGGCCAGGATTGGGTTGCTCGCTAGGAGTGTTTTTATTTCTTGCAGTCCGGCTGTTGTCGCATCCGTCCACTCGAAGTGATTGGTTCGCCGTAGAAGGCGATAGTCTGGAGATAAAAGCGGCTTAGAGCTGCCACGCAACCCGCGAATTTTTGGACTTGTTTAAGGTCTGTTGGCGCAGCTAACTATGAAAGAGCTCGAATTTTGGTTGGATTTGGTTCAATTCCTCTATTGGAGACGATGAAGCCCAGCAGATTTCCTGTGGGGATGCCAAAAACACATTTTTTCCGGATTGAGCTTAATGTCATATGCGCAGAGGTTGTCAAAGGCGTAGGTCATCTATTAGTGTTTCAGCATGCCTTATCTTGATTACGACATCGTCCACATAGGATTCAACTGTCTTTCTGATTTGTTTCTCCGGGCATGTTTGGATCATGCGTTGGTAGGTGGCGCCGGCGTTCTTGAGCCCAAAGGGCATGGTGTTGAAGCAGAATGACCCATATGGGGTGATGAATGCTGCTGTAGGTTGGTCGGACTCCTTCATTTTGATTTGATGGTATCCGGAATATGCGTTGAGGAAACATAGTGAGTCGTGTCCTGCGGTAACATCAATGATTTGATCAATGCGGGGGAGGGGGAAGGGATCCTTAGGGCAAGCCTTATTGAGGTCTTTAAAATCGACGCACAGGCGCCAGGATTTGTCCTTCTTTGGTACCATCACCAGGTTTGCCAGCCAGTCCGGATGTTTTATTTCTCTAATGAATCCGGCCTCGATTAGCTTGGCTAGCTCCTCTCCCATGGCTTGACGTTTGGGTTTGGAAAAACGCCACAGTGTTTGTTTGATCGGTTTGTATCCCTTTAATATGTTGAGGCTGTGCTCGGCCAGTTTGCGCAGGATACCTGGCATGTCAGAAGGGTGCCAGGCGAATATATCCCAGTTTTCACGGAGAAAATCCCTTAGCGCGGCGTCGACCGTTGGGTCTAGTTGTGCCCCAATAGATGCCGTCTTTTTGGGTCCGTTGGATGGACCTGGAATTTGGCTATTTCTTCCGCTGGCTTGAAGGAGGTGGACTTGGGGAGTTTGTCTAAGATCACATCGTCCCTGTCCACCGTGGAGCGCAGTGCGGTTATTTCTTCGGCCGCGAGGGTTTCAGATAATGCCTCAAGGGCCAGGGATGCGGTTTTATTTTCGGCGCGGAGTGCTATGTCCGGATCACTGGCAAGAGTGATTATGCCTTTGGGCCCGGGCATCTTAAGCTTCATGTACCCATAATGAGGTACAACTTGGAAGCGTGTGAATGCCTCCCGCCCCAAAAGGGCGTGATATCTGCTGTTGAAAGGGGCCACTTGGAAGGTTATTTCTTCGGACCGATAATTCTCCACGTGCCGAATACCACGTCGAGTGTTATTTTTCCCGCACACCGCGCCTCCCGACTGGGAATAATTCCTTGGAAGGTCGTGCTGCTTTGCTCAATGCGGCTCCTTTCTATTTCCATTTTGTGGAGTGTATCTTCATAGATGAGGTTTAGTCCGCTGCCTCCGTCCATGAGGACCTTGGTGAGCCAAAAGCCGTCCACGATTGGACTGAGGACCAAGGCGGCTGGTGCTCGGACTGTCCTGTATTTTGGTTCGTCACCGGCATTAAAAGTTATAGCCGTGTCGTTCCAAGGGTTTATTGCTGCTATTTGACAGACTTCAGCGAGTCCGCGTAGTGCTATTTTGTGCCTATTGTTTGAGGCGAATGTGTCGAAGACCATCAGTACTTTGGGGTCGTTGTCCTCTGGGGGGTGTTGTTCTGGGTTATTCTTGGTGAGGATATCCTCGCCGCTCTTGGCCACTTGCCGGAGTAACCAACATGCTCTAAGGCTATGT
The DNA here is from genome assembly GCF_003073215.2 of Triticum urartu. Taxonomy (NCBI): domain Eukaryota; kingdom Viridiplantae; phylum Streptophyta; class Magnoliopsida; order Poales; family Poaceae; genus Triticum; species Triticum urartu. The sequence continues at coordinate 418,212,546 of NC_053024.1, forward strand.
GTTGGTATGTTACTCGGTGTTGCGTGTATTTTGCATGGCCCATCGAGCCATCCTTCCAGAACGGTTCCGCACCCGTACTAGACTTATATTTCTTTACTATTGAACCGGGCGTGTTGCAAGGGTGCGCCCTTTTCGCCTGAATGAGGGGTTGAGTGGGGACCGATGATTCCCAACGGGCTTCTTGAGTTTTCCGGGCGCTTTCCATTGCGCCGTACTTCTGTACGATAGTTTCCAAGTCAGCGAAGTGTAGAATGCGATGGCGGTTGATGGAGTTGAGGATTCCTTCATCCCTGCAGTTGTTGCGGAACACTGGGATCGCTTCCTCATCGCGGCAATCTTTAATCTTATTTTTGACAAGAAGGAATCTGGCCCAAAAGTGGTGGACCGTTTCCTGAGACTGTTGTTGTATTCTCATGAGAGCGCTTGTATTCGGGTGGGTGGGTGGATTTAAATCTGAACCCTAACCCAGTTTTGGATCCGGAGTCTGAAGGTCTTCCGAACTTATCAAATCGGGCTCCGGTATATCCACTGATTTCTTAGGCCCGTCGTCCAATTCTATGTTCGGAGGGCAGGATGCATCTCCTCACAGGTAGGTGTCCGGCTCTTTGAGACCGGAGATCCGGACATATTCCATCCTTAGTATGGAGGAAGAGTTGTCGACTCGCTCGTCGACTACCGCTATCTGGTGGGTGATCGATGGAGATTTGATTTCTCTCTGATCGGGTTTAAGCCCAATTCGATCGTAGTCTGTAGTGACCCCAAGGCGGCGATGCGATCTAGAAGCTCGTTTAAGGACGAAAGCTCTACTGGATCCATCTGCTTGGAGTGTTCGGAGTCGATACGAAGGGGGTTTTCGATGACCCGGGAGGTCATTGTCGGCTTAACGACCAAACTGGCGGTCATGGTAAAGTCGCCAAGCCGGAGTGTTTGGACTGGAGCCAGCGTTCCTCCGGTGGTGATATTATCCTTTAGAACAAGGCCAGACATCGATCCTGTCATCGACGTCATATTGGAACTCTCAATGAAAGCACCAATGTCTGTGTCAAAACCGGCGGATCTCGGGTAGGGGGTCCTGAACTGCGCGTCTAAGGTCGATGGTAACAGGAGACAGGGGACACGATGTTTACCTAGGTTCGGGCCCTCTCTATGGAGGTAATACCCTACGTCCTGCTTGATTGATCTTGATGAATATGAGTATTACAAGAGTTGATCTACCACGAGATCGTAATGACTAAACCCTAGAGGCCTAGCTTGTATGGCTATGGTAATGAATCTCTCCCTATGGACTAAGTCCTCCGGTTTATATAGATACCGGGAGGATCTAGGGTTACACAAGGTCGGTTACAAAGAAAGGAATCTACATATTTGGTCGCCAAGCTTTCCTTCCACGCCAAGGAGAGTCCCATCCGGACACGAGTGCAGTCTTTGGTCTTCGTATCTTCACAACCCATCAGTCCGGCCCATAGTTAACAAGCCGGACGCCCTAGGACCCCTTAGTCCAGGACTCCCTTAGGCACAACGTATGAATGCTGGATTTTGGATGGGATTAATTAGACCTATGGTGCACACACTGAACAGGACCAATTGTGTGCACAAAACGCTGGTAAAAAGTCATATTTTAACGTTGATGCTCATAAACTATATATATCTTCAATGATATGTTAAAATTGGTTTTTATTCTTCATGTCAACAGAAATTGCCCCCTCTGGCAGTTCCTGGATCGATTTCCTAGCGTGGTCAAATTACGCTTGTGCCTTCTAATAATGCTAAAGTGATTGCGAGGTACTGCATTTCCCACAGAAATGGACCATTCAAATTAACAAGTTCTCGCTTCTCGTGGAAATGCATCCATATTGGAAAATTGGAGAGACTATTCTACTCATGCTCTACCAAGGCACATGAGGGCTCTTCCTTTTCATTGACGAGATGCCGAGTCACCGTGATCAAGCTGCTTCCAGTGCATAGTTGTGGTTGTTGGCCCTCGGCCTCTTAAAATGTGCTAGTTGTTACTCTATATGTTAAGTATGTATATATGGACCATATGGTTGTTGGCCCTTAGCCTCTTAAAGTGTGATAGTTGTTACTATGTTAAGTATGTAGATATGGACCATATGGTTGTCAAAACCGTGTTACGAAGATCCTCCTTTTGTCGAATAATGTAACCAGTATACATATGTTACTCAAAAGTTGTTACCCAAGTTCATAAATTTTCATGGAAAGTATTAGTATCGTACACAGTTCATTGGGTTTAAGCGTGTGCCCGTTGTCCAGAAGGCATTTGCATATTAACTGTCCATATTGCAAATTCACATACTTGTTAACATAAGGAAACGTATGTTTAACATACTAATCATCGCACACGAGTACTCACAGACACATCGTGTGCGATACTCCTAGCCACTGCAAGCAACTAGTTTGCATTTTTCAAAGTTTTTTGTACACATAGAATCGCACACGAAGTAACTATATTGAGCGTTTGTGTTGTAATTTCTCATCGCAACAGTTCATCCGAGTCAGCTGTTTGCCACGTATCACACACATCTTGTTTACATGACTCGTTTGTGTTCTTTTGTCTCATTGCAAATAGTTCATCCATGTGAATTGTATGCCGCATATCACACACATCTTGTTAAGTTGAATTGTTTCTGTTGTGTTCCCTAATCGAAAACAGTTCTTCCGAGTGAACCGTATGCCATATATCACACACACATTGATATGGCTGCCTGTTTCTGTTGTTCTACCTCATCAGAAACAGTTCGAATGGATTAACTGTGTGTCCTGCAGCGCATGTCTGCCCGTTTCTGTTGTTCTGCCACATCGCAACTAGTTGGAATGGATTAACCGTGTGCCCAGCATCGCACACGCAACTAAAATCTGAACCTTGTTTGATGGCTCCGCCATCTCAAACGTTTTGCACCTTTTTTGATGGTTTTTTACACCACCATTTGTGATTATTGCATCGCACACAGTTTCGGCAAAGGGTCTCTGACCATAGTGTCGTGTTAGCAGTATCCTGTAGTAGTGTCCATCCTTGTGGCCGCCTCGTGGCTTTCCTGACGTGCACTCCAAGTCCTCTAGATGTCTTCTGGTCCAAGAAAAATCATCGCAAAAGTTTCATTCCTTTTGGACTCCGTTTGGTATTCCTTTCCTACGAAACTCTAAAACAAGGAAAAAACAAGAACTGGCACTGGGCTCTAGATTAATAGGTTATTCCCAAAAATAATATAAAATAACATATTAACGCATATAAAACATCCAAAACAGATAATATAATAGCATGGAATGGTAAAAAATTATAGATATGTTGGAGACGTATCAACCATCCCCAAGCTTAATTCTTGCTCGTCCTTGAGTAGGTAAATGATAAAAATAGAATTTTGAAGTGGAATGCTACCTAACATATTTATCCATATAATTTTCCGTATTGTGGCATGAATGTTCAGATCCGTATGATTCAAAAGAAAAGTTTAATATTGACATAAAAACAATAATACTTCAAGCATACTAACAAAATAATTATGTCTTCTCAAAATAACATGGCCAGAGAAAGCTTATCCCGACAAAATCATATAGTCTGGCTATGCTCCATCTTCATCACACAAAATATTCAAATCATGCACAATCCCGATGACAAGCCAAGAAATTGTTTCATACTTTTTATGTTCTCAAACCTTTGCAACTAGGTGGAATAGAAGGTGGTTGTGGGGAAGAGAAAAAGAGGGAGATAGTCTCAGATCAACTAGGCATACCAACGGGCTATGGAAATGCCCATTACTAGGTATCAATGTGAGTGAGTAGATATTTCCATGCAATAGATGTACTAGAGCTATAAGTTTATGAAATCTCAAAAAGAAAACTAAGTGGGTGTGCATCCAACTGGCTTGCTCATGAGGACCTAGGGCATTTTGAGGAAGCCCATCCTTGGAATATAAAAGCCAAGTTCTGTAATGAAAATTTTCCCACTAGTATATGAAAGTGATAACATAGGAGACTCTCTATCATAAAGATCAAGTTGCTGCTTTGAAGCACAAGTATGGAAAAGGATAGTAACATTGCCCCTTCTCTCTTTTTCGTCCTTTCTTTTTTTCCTTTTTTTCTTTCTTTTTTCCTTTTTCTTTGTTCTTTTATTTCCTCACATGGGACAATGCTATAAAAAGGAAGATCATCATACTTCTATTTACTTACAACTCAAAAAATACAACTCGATACTAGAACAAGATATGACTCTATATGAATGCCTCCGGCGGTGTACCGGGATGTGCAATGAATCAAGAGCGGCATGTATAAAAAATACTGAACTATGGCTTTGCCACAAATACGATGTCAACTACATGATCATGCAAAGTAATATGACAATGATGATGCGTGTCATAATAAACGGAACGGTGGAAAGTTGCATGGAAATATATCTCAGAATGGCTATGGAAATGCCATAATAGGTAGGTATGGTGACTGTTTTGAGGAAGGTATATGGAGGGTTTATGGTACCGGAGAAAATTGCACGGTACAAGATAGGCTAACAATGGCGGAAGGGTGAGAGTGCATATAATCCATGGACTCAACATTAGTCATAAAGAACTCACATACTTATTGCAAAAATATATTAGTCATCGAAACAAAGTACTACGCGCATGCTCCTAGGGGGATAGATTGGTAGGAAAAAACCATTGCTCGTGCCCGACTGCCACTAATAAGGAAGACAATCAAAAAATGTCTCATGCTCCAACTTCGTTACAGAACGGTTCACCATACGTGCGTGCTACGGGACTCACAAACCTTAGCACAAGTATTTCTCAAATTCCCAACTAATTACTAGCATGACTCTAATATCACCATCTTCATATCTCAAAACAATCATAAGGAATCAAACTTCTCATAGTATTAAATGCACTTTATATGAAAGTTTTTATTATATCCCTCTTGGATGCCTATCATATTAGGACTAATTTTATAACCAAAGCAAATTACCATGATGTTTAGAGACTCTCAAAATAATATAAGTGAAGTACGAGAGTTCACCAATTTCTATAAAATAAAACCACCGCCGTGCTCTAAAAAGATATAAGTGAAGCAGTAGAGCAAAATTGCCTAGCTCACAAGATATAAGTGAAGCACATAGAGTATTCTAATAAATCACGATTCATGCATGTCTCTCTCAAAAGGTGTGTACAGCAAGGATGATTGTGGTGAACTAAAAAGCAAAGACTCAAATCATACAAGACGCTCCAAGGAAAACACATATCATGTGGTGAATAAAAATATAGCCTCAAGTAAAGTAACCAATAGACGAAGACGAAAGAGGGGATGCCTTCCGGGGCATCCCCAAGCTTAGGCCCTTGGTTGTCCTTGAATATTACCTTGGGGTGCCTTGGGCATCCCCAAGCTTAGGCTCTTTCAACTCTTTATTCCATAGTCCATTAAATCCTTACCCAAAACTTGAAAACTTCACAACACAATACTCAACAGAAAATCTGATAAGCTCCGTTAGTATAAGAAAATAAATCACCACTTTTGGTACTGTTGTGAACTTATTCTTTATTTATATTGGTGTAATATCTACTGTATTCTAAATTTTCCATGGTTCATATCCCCCGATATGAGCCATAGATTCGTCAAAATAAGCAAACAACACATAGAAAATAGAATTTGTCAAAAACAGAACAATGTGTAGCAATCTGGATATTTAGAATACTTATGTAACTCCAAAAATTCTGAAAAATTAGGAAGACCTAATAAATTTGTTTATTAATCTTCTACAAAAAGAACCAGTGTTTTATCATGCATCTGCTAAAAACGAGAATTGTTTTCCTGAGCGCAAAAGTTTCTGATTTTCAGCAAGATCAAATCAACTACCACCATAACCTATCCCAAAGGTCTTACTTGGCACAAACACTAATTAAACACAAAACCACATCTAACAAGAGGCTAGATGAATTATTTATTACAAAACGGAACCTAAAAAGTGAAAACAAAAAAATAAAATTGGGTTGCCTCACAACAAGTGCTATTGTTTAACGCCCTTAGCTAGCCATAAAGCACGAATAGATCTAGATGTAATCGTAATAATGATAAGGCAAATCTCAAAAACTCATCTCATATTCTCTTTGTTAAGCAGCAAGTTTTCTTTGAGGCAAGCAAAAGTAATCAAAAGGGCTTAATTTAATAGGATAAGAATCCCCAAGATTGATTTCGGCAGGAATTGGTTCCTCCTTCGGCCCTTCATATTGTATGACCAACTCATCATTATAGGCATTCTTTTGACAAAAAGTCAAGAGCTTGTGACCAAGAGGAAAGCTCAATCCATTGTTTTGTATAGCAAAATTATCATTAAGCTCGGAAATCTTATTAACTAAAACATTGGTAGGGACCCTCTTTCTTAAATTTTCATTATAAGCAGCATGATCTAAAGATCGCAAACGCATTATGTCCTCTTGATGAAAGAGAATTCCTTCTATGGGAGGACGACCACCATCTACTTTATAATGCGCAAAAATTTCACTAGCTACTTTCATAATAAATCTAAACTCATGTGCTAGGAATATAGTGGTGGCACACTTAACAGAAGAATTCTCAATATTAGAAAACTCTCAAAAAATCCTTTGAATGGATCGATGCATATGAACAAAAAGAATTCAAGTTAAACTATGAGCAAAGATATAGCATCCGCGAGACTACTAGTTTTATGGAGAATAGACCCACCCAAAGTGGGAAGCGCACCGGCACAAGTAAAGAAATCTTGAATAACCCCTTTTCCAATAATATTTTTGCTACCAATGCGGGTTTTTTTTGCATGCAAGATAGTAGATTCTTCATGAGGATTAGAATTAGCATCAAAGTTTCCCTCCTCATTACTACTATCTTTTTCAGCGATAACCTCCCCCATTTCAGACATGGTGGCAGCAAACAAATCTAGCAGACGAGCAACCAAAAAGGCAAATGAAGAAGACTAACAGAAGAGGGGCGAAGAAAAGGCAAATATTTTTGAAAATCGTTTTAGAAGTGGGGGAGAGGAAAACGGGAGGCAAATGGCAAACAATGTAATGCAAGATATGAGAGTTTATGATGGGTACTTGGTATGTCTTGTCTTAGCATAGATCTCCCTGGCAACGGTGCCAGAAATTGGCAAGTTTATGGCAGACAAATCTTGACTTGACTTGGCATAAATCTCCCCGGCAATGGCGCCATAAATTCTTCCAGCTACTTCTTGAGCTTGAGTTGGTTTTTCCCTTGAAGAGGAAAGGGTGAAGCAGCAAAGTAGAGTAAGTATTTCCCTTAGTTTTGAGAACCAAGGTAACAATCAAGTAGGAGATAACGCGCAAGTCATCGAATACCTGCACAAACAAACACCAACTTGCACCCAACGCGATAAAGGGGTTGTCAATCCCTTCACGGTTACTTGCAAACGGAAAGTAAAAGACTGCAAAGGAAGTAAATAGGAAACTAAAAGTGTAGATCAGAAACTTATATGATGGAAAGTAGACCCGGGGGCCATAGGTTTCACTAGAGGCTTCTCTCAAGATAGTAATTATTACGGTGGGTAAACAAATTACTGCCGAGTAATTGATAGAAAATCACAAAGTTATGATGATATCTAAGGAAAAGATCATGTCATCACGTCCATATCAAGTATACTGACTCCTGCCTGCATCTACTACTATTACTCCACACATCAACCGACTCCTACCTGCATCTAGAGTATTAAGTTCACAAGAATAGAGTAACCCATTAAGTAAAATGACATGATGTAGCGGGATAAACTCAAGCAATATGATGAAAACCCCATCCTCTTATCCTCGATGACAACAATACAATACGTGTCGGTTCCCCTTCTGTCACTGGGATCGAGCACCGCATGATTGAACCCAAAGCAAAGCACTTCTCCCATTGCAAGAAAAACCAATCTAGTTGGCCAAACCAAATCGATAGTTCGAAGAGACTCGCAAAGATATCAAATCATGCATATAAGAATTCATAGGAGATTCAAATAATAATCATAGATAAGATGATCATGAATCCAAAATTCATCAGATCTCGGCAAACAGACCGCAAAAAGAGTATTACATCGAATAGATCTCCAAGAACATCGAGGAAAACATGGTATTGAGAATCAAAGAGAGAGAAGAAGCCATCTAGCTACTAGCTATAGACCCGTAGGTCTATTGTAAACTACTCACACATCATCGGAGAGGCAATGGTGTTGATGTAGAAGCCCTCCGTGATTGAATGCCCTGCCGGCAGGATGCCAGAAAAGGCCCCTAGATAGGATCTCACGGGTACAGAAGATGGCGGTGGTGGAAAAGTGTTTTCGTGGCTCTCCCGATAGGTTTTGGGATATTTGAGAATATATAGGAGGAAGAAGTAGGTCGGTGGAGTCACGAGGGGCCCACAAGGGTGGGGGGGCGTGCCCTACCCCCCTGGGCGTGCCCTCCATCCTTGTGGCCACCTCATGGCTTTCCTAACATGCACTCCAAGTCCTCTGGATATCTTCTGGTCCAAGAAAAATCATCGCGAAAGTTTCATTCCGTTTGGACACCGTTTGGTATTCCTTTTCTGTGAAACTCTAAAACAAGGAAAAAATAGGAACTGGCACTGGGCTCTAGATTAATAGGTTAGTCCCAAAAATAATATAAAATAGCATATTAATGCATATAAAACATCCAAAACAGATAATATAATAGAATGGAACAATAAAAAAGTATAGATACGTTCGAGACGTATCATTGCCCGGCAAGCTTGCCGGGCCGTTTTGCCAGCTTCGCGCCTGCTCGCTTGACACGTCGTAGGACGGGTGTCGTCTATTGGTATTTCCTGTAGAAAGACGTCACCATGTGGCAAATGGCTGCCACTTAGTCACTTTGCGGCTTGACACCTCATTGATCGACGACGTGCGTCGTGGTGAAGTGGCTTAGTGAGGTGGCTGCGTCTTCGTGAGTCCGGCAGGCCCTACTGGGAGGAGTCTTGGAGGTCTTCTTCCGGGGGTAACTCCGTCCTTGCCGGGCTCACCTGCCCGGCACGGGAGGTTTTTCTCCTGGTGGTTACTTACTTCTATGGCTTGGTCTTGGTCCTCTTGATTTGCATGACGGCCTTCTGAGGATCCTGGTCTTTCGTATCTTGATTCATAATCTTGTACTCGCACTAGTGTCTTCACTGTCCGTGCATGATTCAGGGGAAAATATATGCCCCTGTTTGTTTTCCCCGACGTAAGCCCCCGGGCCTAAGCCATATGTGTAGCGCGTCATGTTGGGTTAGGCCTCAAACAGTGCACTGACACGTGGCAGGGGAAGGCTGCTTGTGCCGGTTTTGCCATGATAACTAGTCAATCCAACGTCCACTTCGCGTAATTACTCCAAGTCATGGGGACGTGGGACTATTGCAGTTGAGGTAAAACGGTAACTTTCTGAAGCGTCGCGCCTCCGCTCCATGCCTCTCTCCTTAAAGATAGGAAAGCATGGAGCGGCACGGTTCACCTCTCGCCTCTTTCGTTCTTCCATCATCTTCCTCTGCAAGCCAAACCACTGCTCCTCCTCCAACTTTCTCTTGCCCGCAGCTGCCCTTCTCCCCGAATTCCTTCCCCCATCCGCATCGCCGCCAGCGGGAATGGGGAAGAACCCGCAGAAAAAGGGAAGCAGACGGCCGCAGCGAAGGAGGCGGTCATCGAGGGGAGCAAAAGGGCGGCGGAGTTGAACAAGATGCAGAGGGGAGGCGTCATCTTCCTTCCATCGAATCTGGACGGTCCAGTTCTTCAAGCAAGGTATGGGTATCTGTGGGGGAGGCCTGTCCCAAAAGGGCATGGAGCGCCCAAAGTTTTGGCGGAGGGGAAAGAAGATCCGCTAGACTCATACCGGTTCTTCTGTGCTTATTTCATCTGCGGCCTCTATCCCTCTTTCTGTGAATTCTTTGAGGTGATCATGACCATTTATGGATTTCACCTCCTTGACTTCACACCAAATGCAATGGCGACCATGGCCATTTTTGCCCACTTATGCGAGAATTTCGTCGGAGTCGCCCCCAATGTGGATCTGTTTCGGCATTACTTTGTTCCGCGGATGGAAAAGAAGGGTCATCACTCCGGGAACATCAGATGGATGTTGCAGGTAGCGAGGAAGCTCTGGGATTATTTCCCTAGTAGGCAGCACGAGAGGTGGGATGAGTGGGGAGGGGATTGGTGCCGGATTTAGGATGAGGAAGCCCCAGATTTCTGTGAAGCACGGATGGAATGCCTCGAGCGCGGCAAGGAATGGAGCGATCCTGGCCTCACCAATGAGAGGTTGCGCCCAACAATAAATAGGATTACCCGTTTGAAGGCTGCCGGGCTAACCATTTAACATGTGCAGGCAGATTTTCTTCTTCGCCTCATCTCACCGCTGCAGAAGAGGGACAGACCTGCATGGTTGTATGGTGATCTTGGGGATAGGATAAGGTTGCTCCCAGGGTTGGCCAGTAACTTGTCAGTTTATGGCCACGCCTGGCTGTGCGGCCAGTTGTTTGGCCCCTTTGAGATGTTCAAACTCCCAGCAACAATTATCCCTCTGAATATCAATTCAGCCCAAGACCAGTTACTGAAATGGAAGTCGGACTGCAATGCTCATGGAGTGGCAAGCGATTGGCAGCTGCCCACTCTTGACGAAGAGCTCACGTGGTCCAGTGCCATGTGGAGAAGGCCACCAAGGTTGAGACTGGAATGTACAAGTGCACCTCCTCTATGGAGGTGGCGTATATCATGGGGAGGGTTGAGGAGGACAAAGCTGCCCGTCTTGCGAAGATAGCAAGGGCCACGAAGGCCGGGAAGGGCAAGGGGAAATCAAAGGATGAGAGCTCTTCTCACGACGGCAGCGAGGCGCAGGCCATGGAAGGGGTTGCCGAGGATGTTCTTGCAGGGAATAAATTTGCTAGGCTTGATTCCCTAGCCACAGCGACAACGGAGCTCCAAGAGGAGGAGATCGATGCGGTGGCGGAGCTCGAGGCGAACTGCCTTGCGGCCGGGTTGCAAGCCCCTGAACCAGTTCTGGATCAGCGCTCCCATAGGCGTGCTGCTAATCGGAGGGGCGGTGGCTCCCAACCCAGCGCCTGCCACCAAGCGAGTGAAGAAGACCACCACCAAGGTTTCCAAGACTGATGTGGCATGCCGCCAATCCCCTCACCTTGCCAGGATCAAGGCTTCCCCCGCCAATCAATCTGCGGATGTCGAAGTTGATTTCGGCCCCCACTCCGGCTTGAGCTCTTCACAGAGCTCACCTCCATCGGATCGCCCGGCACCTCGTCTGGCGTGTAATCTACCGAAGAGCTTTGCCCATCCACCTTCGAAGAGAGGAAGGGAGCCCTCACCCTCCCATGGAGTTCAACTTAAACTCCATGCTCATTGAGGAAGAGTAAGGAAGACTTTCCCCCTTGTAAATAGCTTCGGTATATCTGATTTCCTTTGCTGACTGACCTTTTGTCTTGTTGTTACTAGCAGGGAGGTGGAGGAGTTGGCGGAATACCTCATCTACCCGCCTCGAAAGAGGCTCCAACGCGTCGGGTCACAGAAAACTACGGAGGGCCCGGCCTCGACGGGAAGTGTCACGGAGGATACTGTGCCGAGCCCCCAGCCCAGTTCTTGGACGGGAAGTGAGGGGCTAGCCTCTCTCGCTGGAGGTGACGGGGATGGCCTCCCTGCTCCATTGGCCGGAGGGGACGGAGAGACGACGCAGAGCAAGCCCCCCCCTAGAGGGGCATGTCCTCTCTGCCGACCGATCCAAAGAACCTGCAACGGGGCTCTCTGCGGACGAGACCGTGTAGGGAGCTGCCGCGACTGCCACGGCAGGGGGTGAAGTCCATGGCCCGGAAACAGATGCTGCCGGGGAAACTGAGGCCTCTTCCCGACAGACTTCTCCAGGTAACCAACTCATGCTCTTTTTCCTTTCTTGTTCATATTACCTCTCCTTATATTCCAATTTATCTAAAAATTTTATCTCCCCGTTATCCGCCCTTTCTCATCCCCGTAGTACTCCAGGTCGAAGAGCCAGAACAGTGGAAGACATGGCCAACATTGGGAGGGTTGCTGCGGATGAGGCCGCCAAGATTGCCGCAATGGAGGAGCAGGGCCTTGCTGCTGAACGTGCTCAAGATGCCTCGACGGTGGTGGAGCATTCCTTGGAGAACACCCTGAAGGAGGAACCAGTGATCGAGGGGAAATTCCTCTCCAAACCATGGATCCTCTTTCCTCCCATGGGATCGTTATGGAGACCCCTCCACCTCCCCTAAACCAGCTGGCGGTGGTGTTGGCGCAGTCCAAGACCGGAGCCCCCGACCCGTCTATGATGGAAGGTGCAGAGCTCGACGAAGAGCTTCAATGCCTTTTGGCACCACTGTACCATGGAGTTGGAGAGGAAGATGATTTAGTTGCCATCGCAATGGACTTGTCTTTCCTAGAGTCGATGGCGACGGGTATCAAGAAGATGCAGGACTGGCACGACCAGAAGTGGCAGGCGCTAAAGGATCGGCGTGAGTCCGCTAGCAGGGTGGAGCACAAGCTGAAGGAAAAATGCTTGGAGCTGCGCGAATGGCATGGCAAACAGTTAAAGGCACTCCTGAGGTAGCAAGAGGCACTTCTGATGACAAAGGAGGATGTCACGGCCTGCGAAACGCGTCTGGCAGACCACAAGGCACTTCTGGACGCAAAGAGTGAGAGATCTCTCTCCGGGAGGAGAAGCTTGACGCCACCCTTCGCACCAAGGATGATGATCTAGAGGCTCTCGTGTGACAGTTTACCAAGGAGCTGGAAGACAAGCATGGAGCCGCCCTGGACTCCCTTGCCACTGACTCTGCCACCCAATTGAAGAAGCTTACTGAAGATCTGGCTGCCGCATCCTCCGACAAAGCTGATCTTGACTAGAAAGTGGCTAAGCTGACTGGGGACCTTGCTGGGAGCACCAAGGAGGTAGAGGCTATCATAGAAGAAGCAGGGAAGGCAGAAGTTCTCCTAGCTGACGTTCAATCAGAGCTCTCCTCCAAAGTCCAGAGCCTTTAGACCGCTAATGGTACCATCACGGACCTGAAGGCTAGGATCGGCAAATTGGAGAGTTCGCCTGAATCCGTTGAAGCTCAGCAGCAGCTACTGACCAAGGATCTGGATACTGCCAAGCGTCTCCAAAAAGATGTACAGGACCAACTGGCGTCCCAGTCTAGGTAGGTCGATCTCTGGATCAGGAGCCTGATCGACATCGCCATGCGCCTTGCTGCCAAAACTGTGGCGATGGGCATGGATGTGCCGAGTTTCTCGGTCAAGAGGCATGAGGTTGCTAGCACCAAGTTGGGAGTCTTCTTCAACGAGCTGATCAACAAGCTAAAGGTGCACGAGGAGGGAAGAGCCAAGTGCTTTGAGTTCGAGTCTCGGAGGCTTTCCCACGACGTCCTCCTCATGGTCTTGAGCAATATCGCCTGTCGCCATCTGGATCTCGACTTTGATGACGGGTTCAGGAAGCCGCCAGTGGGTGCCTACTTCGCAGCAGCTGATCATCTAGGACCTGAGAACCTTGTGGGAGGTAGGCTGCTTCGCCACAATCTTGGCTTTTTATTTGGCTTCTAGGTGATGCATGTTTGTGTTGGGCTTGTCATTGGCTCGGCCAGTGCCTTGACTAGCTATTTGTCTTCATATCGTATGACCAACTCATCATTATAGGCATTCTTTTGATAAAAAGTCAAGAGCTTGTGACCAAGAGGAAAGCTCAATCCGTTGTTTTGTATAGCAAAATTATCATTAAGCTCGGAAACGTTATTAACTAAAACATTGGTAGGGACCCTCTTTCTTAAACTTTCATTATAAGTAGCATGGTCTAAAGATCGCAAACGCATTATGTCCTCTTGATGAAAGAGAATTCCTTGTATGGGAGGACGACCACCATCTACTTTATAATGCGCGAAAATTTCACTAGCTACTTTCATAATAAATCTAAACTCATGTGCTAGGAATATAGTGCTGGCACACTTAATAGAAGAATTCTCAATATTAGAAAACTCTCGAAAAATCCTTTGAATGGATCGATGCATATGAACAACAAAAATTCAAGTTAAACTATGAGCAAAGATATAGCATCCGCAAGACTACTAGTTTTATGGAGAATAGACCCACCCAAAGTGGGAAGCGCACCGGCACAAGTAAAGAAATCTTGAATAACCCCTTTTCCAATAATATTTTCGCTACCAATGCAGGTTTTTTTGCATGCAAGATAGTAGATTCTTCATGAGGATTAGAATTAGCATCAAAGTTTCCCTCATCATTACTACTATCTTTTTCAGCGATAACCTCCCCCATTTCAGACATGGCGGTAGCAAACAAATCTAGCAAACGGGCAACCAAAAAGGCAAATGAAGAAGACTAACAGAAGAGGGGCGACGAAAAGGCAAATCTTTTTGAAAATCGTTTTAGAAGTGGGGGAGAGGAAAATGAGAGGCGAATGGCAAATAATGTAATGCAAGAGATGAGAGTTTATGATGTGTACTTGGTATGTCTTGGCTTGGTGTAGATCTCCCTGGCAACGGCGCCAGAAATTGGCAAGTTGGCGGGAGACGAGAATTGACTTTTGACTTGGCATAAATCTCCCAGGCAACGGCGCCAGAAATTGGCAAGTTTATGGCAGACAAATCTTGACTTGACTTGGCATAAATCTCCCCGGCAACGGCGCCATAAATTCTTCCTGCTAGTTCTTGAGCTTGAGTTGGTTTTTCCCTTGAAGAGGAAAGGGTGATGCAGCAAAGTAGAGTAAGTATTTCCCTTAGTTTTGAGAACCAAGGTAGCAATCAAGTAGGAGATAACGCGCAAGTCATCGAATACCTACACAAACAAACACCAACTTGCACCCAACGCGATAAAGGGGTTGTCAATCCCTTCACGGTTATTTGCAAAGTGAGGTCTGATAGAGATGGATAAATGGTAAAGTAATATTTTTTGGTATTTTTAGTTTATGGAATGGAAAGTAAAAGACTGCAAAGGAAGTAAATAGGAAACTAAAAGTGTAGATCAGAAACTTATATGATGGAAAGTAGACCCGGGGGCCATAGGTTTCACTAGAGGCTTCTCTCAAGATAGTAATTATTACGGTGGGTAAACAAATTACTGCCGAGTAATTGATAGAAAATCACAAAGTTATGATGATATCTAAGGAAAAGATCATGTCATCACGTCCATATCAAGTATACTGACTCCTGCCTGCATCTACTACTATTACTCCACACATCAACCGACTCCTACCTGCATCTAGAGTATTAAGTTCATAAGAATAGAGTAACGCATTAAGTAAGATGACATGATGTAGCGGGATAAACTCATGCAATATGATGAAAACCCCATCCTGTTATCCTCGATGACAACAATACAATACGTGTCGGTTCCCCTTCTGTCACTGGGATCGAGCACCGCATGATTGAACCCAAAGCAAAGCACTTCTCCCATTGCAAGAAAAACCAATCTAGTTGGCCAAACCAAATCGATAGTTCGAAGAGACTCGCAAAGATATCAAATCATGCATATAAGAATTCATAGGAGATTCAAATAATAATCATAGATAAGATGATCATGAATCCACAATTCATCAGATCTCGGCAAGCAGACCGCAAAAAGAGTATTACATCGAATAGATCTCCAAGAACATCGAGGAAAACATGGTATTGAGAATCAAAGAGAGAGAAGAAGCCATCTAGCTACTAGCTATAGACCCGTAGGTCTATTGTAAACTACTCACACTTCATCGGAGAGGCAATGGTGTTGATGTAGAAGCCCTCCGTGATCGAATCCCCCTCCGGTAGGATGCTAGAAAAGGCCCCTAGATAGGATCTCACGGGTACAGAAGATTGTGGTGGTGGAAAAGTGTTTTCGTGGCTCTCCCGATAGGTTTTGGGATATTTGAGAATATATAGGAGGAAGAAGTAGGTCGGTGGAGTCACGAGGGGCCCACAAGGGTGGGGGGCGTTCCCTACCCCCTGGGCGTGCCCTCCATCCTTGTGGCCACCTCGTGGCTTTCCTAACATGCACTCCAAGTCCTTTGGATGTCTTCTGGTCCAAGAAAAATCATCGCGAAAGTTTCATTCCGTTTGGACTCTGTTTGATATTCCTTTTCTGTGAAACTCTAAAACAAGGAAAAATAGGAACTGGCACTGGGCTCTAGATTAATAGGTTAGTCCCAAAAATAATATAAAATAGCATATTAATGCATATAAAACATCCAAAACAGATAATATAATAGCATGGATCAATAAAAAATTATAGATACGTTGGAGACGTATCATTGCCCGGCAAGCTTGCCGGGCCGTTTTGCCAGCTTCGCGCCTGCTCGCTTTACACGTCGTAGGACGGGTGTCGTCTATTGGTATTTCCTGTAGAAAGACGTCGCCATGTGGCAAATGGCTGCCACTTAGTCACTTTGCGGCTTGACACCTCATTGATCGACGACGTGCGTCGTGGTGAAGTGGCTTAGTGAGGTGGCTGCGTCTTCGTGAGTCCGGCAGGCCCTACTGGGAGGAGTCTTGGAGGTCTTCTTCCGGGGGTAACTCCGTCCTTGCCGGGCTCACCTGCCCGGTACGGGAGGTTTTTCTCCTGGTGGTTACTTACTTCTGTGGCTTGGTCTTGGTCCTCTTGATTTGCATGACGGCCTTCTGAGGATCCTGGTCTTTTGTATCTTGATTCATAATCTTGTACTCGTGCTAGTGTCTTCACTGTCCGTGGATGATTCAGGGGAAAATATATGCCCATGTTTGTTTCCCCCGACGTAAGCCCCCGGGCCTAAGCCAAAGGTGTAGCGCATCACGTTGGGTTAGGCCTCAAACAGTGCACGGACACATGGCAGGGGAAGGCTGCTTGTGCCGGTTTTGCCATGATAACTAGTCAATCCAACGTCCACTTCGCGTAATTACTTCAAGTCATGGGGACGTGGGACTATTGCAGTTGAGGTAAAACGGTAACTTTCTGAAGCGTCGCGCCTCCGCTCCATGCCTCTCTCCTTAAAGATAGGAAAGCGCGGAGCAGCACGGTTCACCTCTCGCCTCTTTCGTTCGTCCATCATCTTCCTCTGCAAGCCAAACCACCGCTCCTCCTCCCACTTTCTCTTGCCCGCCACCGCCCTTCTCCCCGAATTCCTTCCCCCATCCGCATCGCCGCCAGCAAGAATGGGGAAGAACCTACAGAAAAAGGGAAGCAGACGGCCGCGGCGAAGGAGGCGGTCATCGAGAAGGGCGGCGGAGTTGAACAAGAAGCAGAGGGGAGGCGTCATCTTCCTCCCGTCGAATCTGGATGGTCCAGTTCTTCAAGCAAGGTATGGGTATCTGTGGGGGAGGTCTGTCCCAAAGGGCATGGAGTGCCCAAAGTTTTGGCGGAGGGGAAATAAGATCCGCTAGACTCGTACCGGTTCTTTTATGCTTATTTCATCTGCGGCCTCTATCCCTCTTTCTGTGAATTATTTGAGGTGATCATGACCATTTATGGATTTCACCTCCTTGACTTCACGCCAAATGCAATGGCGACCATGGCCATTTTTGCCCACTTATGCATGAATTTCGTCGGAGTCGCCCCCAATGTGTATCTGTTTCGGCATTACTTTGTTCCGCAGATGGAAAAGAAGGGTCATCACTCGAGGAACATCAGCTGGATGCTGCAGGTAGCGAGGAAGCTCTGGGATTATTTCCCTTGTAGGCAGCACGAGAGGTGGGATGAGTGGGGAGGCGATTGGTGCCGGATTTAGGATGAGGAAGCCCCAGATTTCTGTGAAGCATGGATGGAATGCCTCGAGCGCGGCAAGGAATGGAGCGATCCTGGCCTCACCAATGAGAGGTTGCACCCAACAATAAATAGGATTACCCATTTGAAGGCTGTCGGGCTAACCATTTAGCATGTGGGGGCAGATTTTCTTCTTCGCCCATCTCACCGCTGCAGAAGAGGGACAGACCTGCATGGTTGTATGGTGATCTTGGGGACAGGATAAGGTTGCTCCCAGGGTTGGCCAGTAACTTGTCAGTTTATGGCCACGCCTGGCTGTGCGGCCAGTTGTTTGGCCCCTTTGAGATGTTCATACTCCCAGCAACAGTTATCCCTCTGAATATCAATTCAGCCCAGGACCAGTTACTGAAATGGAAGTCGGACTGCAATGCTCATGGAGTGGCAAGCGATTGGCAGCTGCCCACTCTTGACGAAGAGCTCACGTGGTCCAGTGCCATGTGGAGAAGGCCACCATGGTTGAGACTGGAATGTACAAGTGCACCTCCTCTATGGAGGTGGCGTATATCATGGGGAGGGTTGAGGAGGACAAAGCTGCCCGTCTTGCGAAGATGGCAAGGGCCACGAAGGCTGGGAAGGGCAAGGGTAAATCAAAGGATGAGAGCTCTTCTCACGACGGCAGCGAGGCGCAGGCCATGGAAGGGGTTTCCTAGGATGTTCTTGCCGGGAATAAATTTGCTGGGCTTGATGCCCTAGCCACAGCGACACCGGAGCTCCAAGAGGAGGAGATCGGTGCGGTGGCGGAGCTCGAGGCGAACTGCCTTGCGGCCGGGTTGCAAGCCCCTGAGCCAGTTCTGGATCAGCGCCCCCGTAGGCGTGCTGCTAATCGGAGGGGCGGTGGCTCCCAACCCAGCGCCTGCCACCAAGCGAGTGAAGAAGACCACCACCAAGGTTTCCAAGACTGATGTGGCATGCCGCCAATCCCCTCACCTTGCGAGGATCAAGGCTCCCCCCGCCAAGCAATCTGCGGATGTCGAAGTTGATTCCAGCCCCCACTCCGGCTTGAGCTCTTCACAGAGCTCACCTCCGGCAGGGAGGTGGAGGAGTTGGCGGAATACCTCATCTACCCGCCTCGAAAGAGGCTCCAACGCGTCGGGTCACAGAAAACTACGGAGGGCCCGGCCTCGACGGGAAGTGTCACGGAGGATACTGTGCCGAGCCCCCAGCCTAGTTCTTGGACGGGAAGTGAGGGGCCAGCCTCTCTCGCTGGAGGTGACGGGGATGGCCTCCCTGCTCCATTGGCCGGAGGGGACGGAGAGACGACGCAGAGCAAGCCCCCCCTAGAGGGGCATGTCCTCTCCGCCGACTGATCCAAAGAACCTGCAACGGGGCTCTCTGCGGACGAGACCGTGTAGGGAGCTGCCGCGACTGCCACGGCAGGGGGTGAAGTCCATGGCCCGGCAACAGATGCTGCCGGGGAAACTGAGGCCTCTTCCCGACAGACTTCTCCAGGTAACCAACTCATGCTCTTTTTCCTTTCTTGTTCATATTACCTCTCCTTATATTCCAATTTATCTAAAATTTTTGTCTCCCCGTTATCCGCCCTTTCTCATCCCCGTAGTACTCCAGGTCGAAGAGCCAGAACGGCTGGAAGACATGGCCAACATTGGGAGGGTTGCTGCGGATGAGGCCGCCAAGATTGCCGCAATGGAGGAGCAGGGCCTTGCTGCTGAACGTGCTCAAGATGCCTCGACGGTGGTGGAGCATTCCTTGGAGAACACCCTAAAGGAGGAACCAGTGATCGAGGGGAAATTCCTCTCCAAACCATGGATCCTCTTTCCTCCCATGGGATCGTTATGGAGACCCCTCCACCTCCCCTAAACCAGCTGGCGGTGGTGTTGGCGCAGTCCAAGACCGGAGCCCCTGACCCGTCTATGATGGAAGGTGCCGAGCTCGACGAAGAGCTTCAATGCCTTTTGGCACCACTGTACCATGGAGTTGGAGAGGAAGATGATTTAGTTGCCATCGCAATGGACTTGTCTTTCCTAGAGTCGATGGCGACGGGTATCAAGAAGATGCAGGACTGGCACGACCAGAAGTGGCAGGCGCTAAAGGATCGGCGTGAGTCCGCTAGCAGGGTGGAGCACAAGCTGAAGGAAAAATGCTTGGAGCTGCGCGAATGGCATGGCAAACAGTTAAAGGCGCTCCTTAGGCAGCAAGAGGCGCTTCTGATGACAAAGGAGGATGTCACGGCCTGCGAAACGCGTCTGGCAGACCACAAGGCACTTCTGGACGCAAAGAGCGAGAGATCTCTCTCCGGGAGGAGAAGCTTGACGCCACCCTTCGCACTAAGGATGATGATCTAGAGGCTCTCGTGCGACAGTTTACCAAGGAGCTGGAAGACAAGCATGGAGCCGCCCTGGACTCCCTTGCCACTAGCACTGCCGCCCAATTGAAGAAGCTTACTGAAGATCAGGCTGCCGCATCCTCCGACAAAGCTGATCTTGACCAAAAAGTGGCTAAGCTGACTGGGGACCTTGCCGGGAGCACCAAGTAGGTAGAGGCTATCATAGAAGAAGCATGGAAGGCAGAAGTTCTCCTGGCCGACGTTCAATCGCATCTCTCCTCCAAAGTCGAGAGCCTTTAGACCGCTAATGGTACCATCACGGACCTGAAGGCTAGGATCGGCAAATTGGAGAGTTCGCCTGAATCCGTTGAAGCTCAGCAGCAGCTACTGACCAAGGATCTGGATACTGCCAAGCGTCTCCGAAAATATGTAGAGGACCAACTAGCATCCCAGTCTAGGTAGGTCGATCTCTGGATCAGGAGCCTGATCGACATCGCCATGCGCCTTGCTGCCAAAACTATGGCGATGGGCATGGATGTGCCGAGTTTCTCGGTCAACAGGCATGAGGTTGCTAGCACCAAGTTGGGAGTCTTCTTCAACGAGCTGATCGACAAGCTAAAGGTGCACGAGGAGGGAAGAGCCAAGCAGTTTGAGGTCGAGTCTCGGAGGCTTGCCCACGACGTCCTCCTCATGGTCTTGAGCAATGTCGCCTGTCGCCATCCGGATCTCGACTTTGACGACGGGTTCAGGAAGCCGCCAGCGGGTGCCGACTTCGCAGCAGCCATGTAGAAAGCTGCCTCTCGGGCCGCCAAGGTCCTCCGTGTCCCAACACTACAAAAAATACACTTCTATGATGATACGTGTTTGTCACAATAGGTCACCTTTTCTGTCATGTATGTACATCCATGACGATTTTATGACAGAATCAAGATAGTCATACATATGCTATCGTAAAAGTGTTCCATGACAATACTAAAATTATCATCACAAAAGTGTTCACTTCCATGACGCTAAATGACGCATCATGGAAGTGCTTTCATTAAGGGTAACTGACATGTTTCATCCACCATAACGGGTCGCCGTTAAGCTATCGGGTCCGGTTTTGGATCCGATAACCCGTTAACAGCCCAGACCAATGGGGATTTTCCACGCATAAAATTCTCATTGGCCGGAGGAAACACGTGGCAGCTCATCATTGGGTCAGATAGGCCCCTATGATATAACGACATGTGTAACAGCCCACCACTGGCCCATTTAGCTTACTAAGGCTGGCCTGTTTGACTTGGTCAAAAGTTAGTGGGTCGGCCCATGAAAAGCCTGTTAATGATCTATTCGCGAATAGCCCATTTTACGGCCTGGTAACTCACGGCCCATTAGGGCCTTCCTGAGATTGGCCCAACAACGTCATGTGGGTCATCGAATATAACACCAGCCCGTTTCACTTTCGGCCCATGTATGGCCCATGATGTCTTTGGGCCCATACGAGGCCTTTTGTAACTTTAGGCCCTTTAGTGGCCCACGGTGACTCTAGCCCATAATGAATAGCAAATTTCTTTGTACCCATTAATGGCCCATGATTCACATGGGCCGTTTCCAGCCTGTATTAGCTTTTCGGCCTACTAACAACCCATACGTTCATGGGCTCCTTTCCGGCCCTCGATTACTTCTGGCCCATTACCGGCCTATTCCCCTAATGGGCCAAATTCGCCCCGTGGCAAGAATCGGCCCGTTTGTGGCCTGTTAACACATTGCGTCGTTTCTAGCCCGTCCTATATTCTGGCCCATTAACAACCCGTTATGCCTATGACAGAATTAAGCCTTTGCTATCCTCCGGCCTGTTAAAGGCCCGTTACCGTGCTGGGACGATACCAATTACGCCCGTTTACGTCCCATGTGGACCCATTTATCCGACAGCCCGAGGCCCACCGGTTCAACGGCCCGTTGGAGGCCCATGGATCCTACGTCCTGTAGTAGGGTCAAGGTTACCACGGTCCCTATATGGCCCATGGTTATTGTGGCCACTAGCAAAGCAGGGAAAAAGAAGACTAGTAAATAAATAAGCCTGAAACTAACTCTAGGCTATTAAGGCGATTGCACATATTACATCCACTGGGCATCAAAGATCGCCACTAGTGAAAATATAGGGAACACCCTGCACTATACAAAAATTGCTTGTTGTATTCTTCAGCTGGTGACTGCACGTTAAGAACAAATTTTGTATTGCAACAAAACAAATTACAACCATAAAACAAAAGGAAGGTTGGCATAAAAGTTAATAGTCTGGCAGATAAATGCACCACCAGAAGTGCAGAAGCTCAGTTCATTTGATCTGACTGTTATGTTTTCATGTTGTATTGTCCGATGGAGCAGCCTTTGCCTTCATTTCACCTAGGCTCATGATCAACATAGCAAATGTTTGATAGTCTAGTTTCAAAACCTTGCATATCTTGACGACATCGAACAATGGCTGTCCTTGTTTCACAAAGGGTCTTTGTTAGGGAATGGACTTGTGTCTGGAGCACAGATATAACATTGTTTTGAGCTTGGATATCTTGATCATGAGGAAATTTGGACGAGATTGCCTTAACAACCAACCCAACATTACACAGGAACAAGCTTTTGGCACTGTTAGTGGACAGGTACTGACCCACTACAGCAAGAGGTGACATGCAGTTATAGTTGCCTCGTCACCTTCAAAAGGTGGTGGTTCCACCATTTTTTACATAGCTTGCTAAAAAGTTGAGTCTTTACATTAGTAGTACCAGAACAGAAGATATTAAGGAGGCAGGAAAACGAAACAAAATATCTTTGGTCTATATACAGACCATATTCTGGTCAACCCATGTAAAATATTAGTTCTATTATACTGCAAAGTACATAATAAAACCAGGTTCCAAACATATGACCATGTACCATGGCTAATGTATTGTCTATTTCTTCACATTGTATTGAAAACTAAGGATAAAGAGACAAAGTTTATAATACGTTAAGTGTCGTGGAATTGTCACGGAAGATGTCCTAGTGTGAGGACTTAGTCGTGAGGCCAACGCATCTTTGTAGTAGCTTGAGAAGGGTTGAGTGGAATCGAGAGACACAATACAAGACAAGGATTTAGATAACTTCGGGCCCCGGAAAACATCATCCGGTAATAGCCCTACATGCTGTTTGTGGCTAGATTTCATTATGCTCACGAGAGAGTCGCCGGTAAACCAGCTCTTTGTGTCTAGCCTAGAGATTGTTTCTTCTTGCTTGTCCCTCTTTGGGGAGCCCTGCCCCTCCTTATATATGTTGAAGGGACGGGTTACATGTGAAGTCCTATTAGGATTAGGAGTAGTCTATCTTCGAATACAAACCGGATACAAGTCCAGGTCTTAACTCCTTGTAAGACAAATATTCCTCACGCCTCTCCTCTTAAACCGGCCCACCATAACATGAGCCGGCCTTCTGGGCCTTGGGCCTTGTCATCCGTCTGTCCCGCCCGCCGGGTTACCAGTGAATCATAATGTTCAGTCAGGTTGCTTGTAAACCGTCTGGTCAGTGCGGGTCGCCGGTGAATCGCCACGTCCGGCTGGGTTATACTTCCGGCCGGGTTACGTCGCGGGATATATCCCCGACATTAGCCCCCAAGTTTAGCATGGATTTGTCCATGGTAAACTTGTGCTACAAAATAAACACAAGAACAAATTTGACAGGTTGTGCTCCGGTTTAAGAATTCTTGTAAACCAGCACCTGATCATCCTTAAGTCCTTGTCATTTCCTCCTTCTAGAAAATCCATGTCAATAGGCCAGCTTCATAATCAATTTGCTGACATTGGTTTGTCATAGAAAAATATTATGAAGAATAATTCATTTGACTCAGCTCCCAATGCTTAACAGAAATATTGGTCCTTGAAATATTCATCCGATCTTCAATATAAATGAATATTGATGGTACCGGGTCATAATTGTAGTTAACATCAAGCTTGAAAATATACCTCTTATATGCCTATCACTTGTAGGCCCCAAGTCTTAAGAAGGGAACGTAGTAACATCTTGCTTCAATATAAATGTTGCAACCTTGAAGAAATCCAATTTGTTCATCTCTGTCACTAGCCAAAACTGAGTATTCCACATATGTAGCCCCCAAGTGCCGGGTCATTATGCAATAATGAGCAGGGACTTTGTAGATATGATCATGTAGACTTGAACAACAACGTGTAGACCCCAAGGGCTGGCTCAGTTACGATAATACTGAGCTAGGACTTTATATACACTTCATTGAAAATAACATTATATAATGTAACTCCCATCATGGGGCTTGAACCCACGTCCACAAGGTTAAGAGCTTTGTGCTTTACCAACTGAAGAGTGGACCCTTCAATATAATGGATTAAAACTTGTGTGCCTTGAATCATTTATAGGAGCAATTGGTAGCCCCCAAGGGCCGGCTCATTATGATGTGATGAGTCGGGTCTTCAATAAGGCCAAAAAATGACTTTGCATTAGCCCCCGAGTGTCATGGTGCATTCTTGTAGTGACATGAGACTTGCATATTTGATATACTCTCAACTTAAATAATGTAGCCCCCAAGTGCCGGGTCCTAAACCTGCAGCGACTCGGGACTATTCCTTCAATTGTAGAATAAATCATATCCATTGATAATATGATAGCCATTGCGCTAAAGCGACTTTGAAACCCTCAATCATAATACTGGTTACTGATAACCATAATAAAATCCCAGCCATGTTGGCTATTTGAATATTTGAATAATATAATACAATGATTTATGAGCGCATGATTCCAATGGCACAATCCAAATATATACTAGCAAGTTATAATCCCAAACTAGTCCGGGATAATAAACACTGGATAATTTATCATCATAGTGGCGACTTATAGTCGAAAACCAGGCCGGGTTAATAAACGCTGATGATTTATAATCATGATTTATTCAACATGTTTCTGCATACAACAAGTTTAAAGTGTCTTGGCGGTTTACCGCCGGACGGGTCATAATGCCCAACATACAACCCGGGTTTATAACCAAGGCTGCACTTAAGAATAATCAAATATGAAATATATCATACTAGTAAGGGTGAATCACATCGTTGGTTTACCAACTTTTGTAGTAAGGGTGATAACCCCAATCTTGAGTACTGATAACTCGTTCCATATTTTACCGGTTTATGATAAAACCGTACTGGGTTGTAATAAACACCGGATTATCCATATATAATACTGGCGACTTGTAGTCGAAACCAGACCGGGTCAATAAGCGCCGGATTATAACTGATCATGTACTGACAACTTATAGTTGAAAGCTGGCTAGGTTAATGAACGCCAATTTATCAAAACCATTATAAATCTCATCAAAGGAGAAACAACTTGGCGAATAAAAGCATATGAAAACTTGTAGTTGAGGCTTTTCACGGGCCGCCAGGGCCCAAATTCGAGGCTTTTCATGGGCTACCAGGCCACTGAGTTAAACCATTTTACAAAGCCTTTTAAGATGGACCTCAATCTTTAACCAATCATCATTTTAACTTTGACAAGTTCAAGGTCTATGAGATTGACTTGTCAAAAGTTCGGCGGGTCATACCAGGTTTACCTGGACGGAGTGGCTTACTTAAAAAGGCAGGATAACCCGGGGTTTTAGGTGTATACACCACGCTTCCAAGCCGTGGCTTGGTAGCCTATTACAAGTGTAGATTCTTTGTTCATTGCGAAGCAAAGAATCCCCAAGCAATATTTTGAGCTGTGCTTAGTGAGTGCCTATGTTTGAGTTGTGCTGTGCAACAGACTCTCTTTGGCCCCTGATGATAATATTGGCTTGATATCCAGATTACCGAAGTAACCAGAGGTGTGCTCTTATGATAATATTGGCTTGATAGCCAGATCAAGAGGGTAGCAACACTATGTTCTCTTTGGTGAGTACACCTATGTTTGAACAACAAGCCCCTAAGTGATCAATAATAGGATAAACTAATAAGGCAGGATACCCATGTTTGAATCGCACATCATGGCAACATGTCCTCTTCGATAACCTTTAACTTCTTGCAAAAGATAAATTCTTCTTGAACCGGGAGTTTGAACTGGATATTGAGAGTTTCAAAACTGTGTGGGAGACATCTTTCCCTTGAACCGGATTTTAAACCGGAATCTTCATTTTTAGCCAGAAATTTTCTGACGGCCTTTAAACTCGAACTTTTGAGAAATTAATTCTTTTTGAATCGGAAATTCTTAAACCAGATTTGAGAGCTTCGGTGAGACTGACTTCCCTTGAGCCGGATTTTAAACCGGTATTCATCATTTTGAACCAGAAATTTTCTGATGGCCTTTAAATTTTCATCAATATGGTAGTAGCCTCCGGGACCGATTTATCTTTCCCTCCAACGTCCTGGGGTTCCTGACTTCACTGAAAACAAGCAACATTTGTTGAGTCATATCATTGTAGCCCCCGAGTCTCAAGGTGACTCGAGGAGTTGGCTTGAGATTCTCCGTATTTGACCGTGATATAAACCGGCATAAGTTGTATATCATTGGTGTTGATAGCACGATGTGAATCCACAGAAGGTTGAGGTGACTGCGGCGGGTTATAATTGATCCCGAATGAGCCGTGTCAGCAACTCGGCCAATGGTCCTTTCCAACTGGCTATTTGAAGTTAACCAAACTGTAGTGGCGGTGACTTGTGTGCCTGCCCATTGGGCCACCCAATGCAAACGGTGGTTGATAGTATATGATAATTTGCCTCCATTTTGTTGAAAGAAAACCGGGCTTCCCAAGCTGTGACTTGCTCATACTCAATAAACACCTCATGCAGACAAGTGTGGCCCGGTATGTTGATGTAAACCAGGCCGCGAGAGACGGACAGCAAAGACGACCGCAGTATCAGAGGCGGCACGGACAGATGAGTCGGCCGTGGTATTGTAAGCCGGCATGGACGGACAAGTTAATCACGGGCGCAGTAACCCGCGCGAACGGGCGAGTTAATGTAGACCGGGTCCGTAGAGGTGGTGACTTATGTACGTCCGCACACTCCATAGATACGGCATGATACCATCTTTACAATGAATCGTCATCCTGGAAAAAATATATATCGTCGACCAGAGTAATTGTTTCTTTGACAAAAACAATATGCGCCAAAAATAAACCTTAGATGGATATCACCTGATATGTTAGGCCAGAAATTATCCGCCATGAAGTTGACGATCACTATGATGAAGCTGAAATCATGTACGGGCAAGTCGGCTGTGGGAGCAGACATATGAGTCGGCCGCGATTTTATAAGCCGTTGCCAGCAGGCGAGTCAATCGCGGGCGCGGTAAATCGCGCAGATGGGCAAGTCAGCCACGTCATGTTGATGTAGACCTGGCCACATGGGCAGCGGTTTGTGTAAGTCTGTCGAGCAATTTGACATAGTGCGGATGCAGACGCCACCTCCAATGACAGCGCCCCAGGACAGGATCATACTTTTGTCGTGAGGTAACTGATCGTGCACACTATATGCATACTTGCACCATTCTTCCATTTGGTACTAGCCATGCTAGCATTTTACATTGACCTGGGTTTGCTCCTCACTTTTCCATTTTTCACGCATCCCACAGGAGAGCACATCGGGGCACACCGGAGGCGAGGTCGCACGGGGCGAGCCACCACAGAAGCGGAGCCCGGTGGCTCGAAGAAGAGGCCACGACGACGGCTTTGAGGCAAGGCCACGACAAAGGGAGCCACGACGGATTGAAGATAAGGTCGCTCAGGGGCAACTCGGAGCAAAGGCATGGCCGGCTTGACCGCGGCAGCGGCGGCGGTGGAAGGCGACTGGCTCAGAGATTAGAGCACTTCTCACCATCAGCGGAGCTTCGTTTTCTGATGGTGTATCATCAGCAGCGTGGTATACTGTTGCACTTTGGATTAGTCAACACCCATGCGTCAAAAAATGACATCTTCACTTGATAATCCGTGGCTAGCTTTATGGGTCGTCACAGCATGGAATATTAGGTCGGCATCTCGGTGGTGAGTCAGCAGACAAGCAGAGATGGCAGAGGGTCATGACGACTTCTGTGGAGGTGAACAGCTGCAACTCTGGCCAGCGGTGGCTTGCAATGGCTGAAGCGGCATTCGGGGCGCGATGACCCGGAGGCGGTTGCGACAGAATTGAGTAGAGGCAGCAAGACGGCGAGGCGCGCCAGAACCGGCCGGAATGGCAACCTGGTCCGGGCGCGCAGCTTGGAGGCGACCCAGAAGTGATGCCGGTGAAGGAAAGCAGCACGACGAGACCGGGTGGATCCAGTTTACACTTTCGGTCGTAGTTGTATTTGTTTCCGGGTCGTAGTTGTATCTGCATCTAGGTAGTGGGCTTTTGGCCGTATGTGGCACTTAACATCTCGCATGATGGAATCCATCTTTCTCCATGTAAGGGAAGTATTTGCCAGGCTTGAGCAAAGTAGTAGTCACCGAGACTTGCAGATCGTGTCACGGGATTTTCCTTTTCCTAGTAGTACTTTTGACCCACTTTAATACCTTGATGTGGTCACCGAGACTTGCAGATCGCATCACGGGATTTTTCTCTTTTTTTTTTCAAATCCGAATCCTTGTATTATTTGCTTCATGTCTCGTAGTAGGAATTGGAGTAGCACTACTACTAGTCTGTACTGATTGCTTTGGTCCTTATGCCTGAAGAGCAGCAGCAGGAAAGATTCGCTCTGGGTTGATGCACGTGTGTACAGCCAGAGCAGATGAACGAATATTGGATAATTATGCATGCACGCTTGACCATCTTTGCTTGTTTGTGCGATCGACATGCAATCTAACTGTGGTATGATGAAAAATCGGTCTCGGCTGACTGCTTCGGTTTAGCGGTAGCCGAAAAAATCTTGTTTGATGTCGGCGAAACTTGCGGCCAGGCGGTTTAGACGGATCTTGCTCCTTTCTGTCTTTATTGATTTTTCAGGGTGGCGTCTGCACCCGATCCAACCCTAACTGGTTCATGTCCAAGGTTATCCCATGGTGGGTTATCCCGTGTGGTTGCTTCATGCCGGCTCTTCTTCATCCGGCCAAACGCAAATTTCTCGATCCCTGAAGAGTTCCCTCCAAGAACTCAACACCATCGTGCGCGAGCCCCACGGTGTGCGCCAACTGTCGTGGAATTGTCACGGCAGATGTCCTAGTGTGAGGACTTAGTCGTGCGGCCAACACATATTTGTATTAGCTTGACAAGGGTTAAGCAGAATCAAGAGACGTAACACAAGACAAGGATTTAGACAGCTTCAGGCCCCGGAAAACATCATCCGGTAATAGCCCTACATGCTGTTTGTGGCTAGATTTCATTATGCTCACGAGAGAGTCGCCGGTAAACCGGCTCTTTGTGTCTAGACCTAGAGATTGTTTCTTCTTGCTTGTCCCTCTTTGGGGAGCCCTACCCCTCCTTATATATGTTGAAGGGGCGGGTTACATGTGAAGTACTATTAGGATTAGGACTAGTCTATCTTCTAATACAAACCAGATACAAGTCCAGTTCTTAACTCCTTGTAAGACAAATATTCCTCACGCCTCTCCTCTTAAACCAGTCCACCATAACATGAGTCGGCCTTCTGGGCCTTGGGCCTTGTCATCCGTCTGTCCCGCCCGTCGGGTTACCAGTGAATCATAATGTTCAGTCGGGTTGCTTGTAAACCGTCTGGTTAGTGCGGGTCGTCGGTGAATCTCCAAGTCCGATCGGGTTATACTTCCAGCTGGGTTAAGCTGCGGGGTATATCCCCAACAGTAAGCATAGCATGACATCATTCATATCACAAAACAATTGAGAATGGACAAACCGACAATTGTAACGTTGTGTGGGCAAGTCCAGCAAGGAACTAGATTACAGATCTAGATCAAAGGAACATCACTCCTCTCTTTTAAACCTTGTAAGGTGCAATGATATGCTAATAAAATTGTGTATAAAATTGAAAAGAGTAATAGACATTGGCTGCAAATCATGCAGTTCAATGCACAAGTCAGAGTAAGTAGTTGTTAAAAGGCATGAGGATTAATGACTTACAACGGCGACTTTGACTGGTGTAATCATGCCCTTCGTCTTGCTGGTGTGACAGTCCTTGAAGATTTCCACTGCATTTGGTTCAGGTACTTTTGGTCCTTGCGGGCTTTCCTCTGCATTTGGAACAAGTCATTATACATCTGATAATATGGTACAGCAAAAAGAGTGAAACAACAGCTAATTACAAGAGCCTCGCAGTGTGCAATATAGCTACGAGATCCTGTCGTCCCTTCGAATTTCACTTTTGTACGGTTGGCCTTCTTCTTTGAGCAGTTCACCTACAAGAATATAGATTTGTGAGGCACATGCATAAATAGGACTTCAACATGTGATCTAATCACATATATATAATGTACCTGATACTTTGGATCAGACCAGTGTTTAACGAGGCCTCTCTAGTCTTCATGCGATATATTTTCCACTGGAGATGTTTGGGCAAGTTCACTATTAGCCTTGCCTTCAAAGTGAGTTTTCCTCAAGTTATACCGATAATATCACAGAGCGGACTTGAAAACATGGGTGCAAGCTTGTCTGGTTTCATCATCTTGGCTATCCAACTTGAACCCCGTCTGTTGAAAATTATGGGAGTCTCGTTATCAACAACCCAGAAAGTATGGGACAGAGAAAGATGATATTACTACAGATAAATGGTTGAGGAAGGTGTTGAATTGGGTTTCGTCTTTGTCATTCCTGTACCGAATCCATGTTGGGAGGATACGTACATCACACCTAACGGCAACCGCTACCTGTGGTACTAACTTGGCTGACTCTGTAGCATCACGTGGCATTTTTAAACCTGCCTCAAAATGGATCTCCATTATTCCTCCTCTAGATTTAGTTAACCTATCAAGCATTATCCCTGATGTTTGTTTCCTATTGCGCCTAGGTGCTAGTCCAACAACGAACATAGGAAGTGTTAGTGTACATCAAACTGTGAGACTACATATAAAGAAGCATGCAACCGTAACTTGACTCCAGCAACTACCTTCTTGATGTTGAAGCTCACAAAGTTCATCTGATCTTGCCAACTCGTCTTGTTTCAAGAGTGCTTCGGAAGTAGTGTCAGATGGCAAGGGAGCTTGGGAACATGCTGCTAGCTGAGTTGACAAACGATTTACTCGTGCAGCTGGTGGTACTGTGGAAGGTGTTGTAACAACTAGGGTTGTCTCTGCTTGTTTGGTGATGGCTATTTGTTTCTTTTTGGCTTGTTCTGCAACTCGTGTAGCACGGGATACCCCATTTGTAAAATTTTCTGCCGGACTTTGACCTTCTATTGCACCATTAGTAACAATAGAATCTATAGGATTCTTCCGGTTCACTTGCCGTGTGTCCTTGGTACTAACACCATCCCCTATCATTCTGTGTCCCTTCCTCTTTCTGTGTGCCATGTTAAGTCAAGCCGACAAGAAACAAGAATAACAATTTAGTTCATCAGAACAAATTGATGTATGATACACACGAACTGAACTTTGATGTTAGACAACCACATCATAGGAGGATGTAATATGTACGAAAAATAGGATGACATGAGATAACCAGAACTATGATGTGTAAACTAAGAAAAAGACATTTCACTAAATTAGAAGCAATGCAATGGAAGGTAGACACCATATGAAATATGCTACAAATATCGCTCTGGCAAGTTAACAGTGTCTCATCATAACTGGCGTTTAAACAAATGTGAAGCAGTACAAGAAATAAATCATATGCAAACAACATCACACTACCAAGTTAAAGGTCTCTTGTCATTAGTGCCATTGCATATTCACAACTTATGATGTGTAAACTGACGAGAAGGCATTTCAACAAATTAGAAGCAAGGAAAGCTAGACACCATATGAAAGATGCAACGAATATCACTTTACCAAATTAAAACTGTCTCATCATAAGTGCCATTTCAACAAATTAGAAGTAGTACAAGCTAGAAAAGAATGTGAGATGTAACCTACATCACACTACCAAGTCAAACATGTCTTATGATAAGTGATTGTTGCAGGTTACACAACAATAGTACTTTGATGTAAGAACATGGTGTGATAGGCAGATATTGTATGTTCTAGAAACATGAACACGTGTCTTATTCACAACTATAATGTGTAAAGTAAGCAGATGGAATTCAACAAAATTAGAAGCAATACAAGCTAGACATCATACATAACATGCAACCACAAATAACAGTGCCAAGTTATAGGGAGCACTTGTGATGGTGCACTAGGGGAGACGTGCTCATCATTAACACAGCTATGTTGAGTGTCTATGTATGTGTTGTCTTGCAAATCATCTTGGGGGTTGGAGGAGTAGAATCTGTAGAGGACCTCCGTTTGGAAGGAGCACCTTTATCTGCTGCCTTGCTAACTTCCTTCCGCTTTATTGATATTGAATTGTCAAGTAAAACCGACAAGAAAAAGCAATAAAATTCACTCTTCAGAACTCATTCATGCATGATACTGACAATTACTACTTTGATGTAAGGCAAACACATGATACCAGGATGGAATATGTACGAAAAATAGGATGACATGGCATATTCACAACTCTTTGTGTAAACTAAGCAGAAGCCATTTCAACAAATAAGAAGCAATGCAAGCTAGACACCGTATGCAACATGCAAGACAATATCACACCGCCAAGCTAGAGAAAGCACCTGGGATGCCGGTTTCGCCGGAAGACCGCCATCAGTCCCTGCCTTATTTTTTTCCTTCCTGCTTCTCAGTTTTATTTTCTAGTCAATTTAAACCCACACGAAAAATGAATAAAATCCTCTTTTCAGAACTCATTGATGCAAGATGCTGACGAGCACTACTTTAATGTAAGGCGACCGCATGATAGGACGATTGAATGTGTAACAAAAAAGGACAGCATTGCATATTCACAGCTATGATGTGTAAACTAAGGAGAAGGCACTTCAACAAATTAGAAGCAATCAAAGCTAGACACCATATGAAATATGCAACGAATATCACTCTACCAAGTTAAAATTGTCTCGTCGTAAGTGCCATTTCAACAAATTATAAGTAGTACAAGCTAGAAAAGAATGCGAGATGTAACCTATATCACACTCCCAAGTCAAACGTGTCTTATGGTAAGTGATTGTTGCAGGTTACAGAACAATAGTACTTTGATGTAAGAACATGGTGTGATAGAAAGATACTGTATGTCCTAGAAAAGGGAACACATGTCTTATTCACAAGTATAATGTGTAAAGTAAGCAGATGGAATTCAACAAAATTAGAAGCAATACAAGCTAGAGATCACACGTAACATGCAACCACATATAACAGT
>NC_053024.1:418246950-418292283 GCF_003073215.2 Triticum urartu
GATAACGAGATTGAACGAGGTATTGAGATACCGACGATCAAATCTCGGGCAAGTAACATACCGATGACAAAGGGAACAACGTATGTTGTTATGCGGTTTGACCGATAAAGATCTTCGTAGAATATGTAGGAGCCAATATGAACAACTAGGTTCCGATATTGTTTATTGACCAGAGACGTGTCTCGGTCATGTCTACATAGTTCTCGAACTCGTAGGGTCTGCACGCTTATCGTTCGGAGACGATCGGTATTATGAGTTTATGTGATTTGATGTACCAAAGATAGTTCAGAGTCCCAGATGAGATCAGGGACATGACGAGGAGTCTCAAAATGGTCGAGATGTAAAGATCGATATATTGGACGACTATATTCGGACATCGGAAAGGTTTCGAGTGATTCGGGTATTTTTTCGGAGTACCGGGGAGTTACGGCAATACGGGGAAGAAGTATTGGGCCTCATGGGCCAAGTGGTGGAAGAGAGGAGGCAGGGCGCCCCCCCCTAGCCCAAACCGAATTGGACTAGGGGGCGGGCCCCCTTTCCTCCCTCTCCTTCCTTCTCCCTCTCCTCCTTCCTTTCCTCCTCCTAGTAGGAGTAGGAAAGGGGAGTCCTACTCCTACTAGGAGGAGGACTCCTCCTCCTGGCGCACCCTGCAAGGGCCACCCGGCCTCCCCCCTTGCTCCTTTATATACGGGAGCAGGGGGCACCCTAGAACACACAAGTTGATTGTTCCAAGCCGTGTGCGGTGCCCCCTCCACCATAATCCACCTCGATCATATCATAGCAGTGCTTAGGCGAAGCCCTACGTCGGTAGCAACATCATCACCATCATTACGCCGTCGTGCTGACAGAACTCTCCCGTGAAGCTCTGCTGGAACGGAGTTCGCGGGACGTCATCGAACTGAACGTGTGCTGAACTCGGAGGTGCCGTGCGTTTGGTACTTGGATCAGTCGGATTGTGAAGACGTTCGACTACAACAACCGCGTTCTCATAACTCTTACGCTTACGGTCTATAAGGGTACATGGACGATACTCTCCCCTCTCGTTGCTATGCATCACCACGATCTTGCGTGTGCGTAGGAAATTTTTTGAAATTACTGCGTTCCCCAACAGTGGCATCCGAGCCAGTTTTATGCGTAGATGTCATATGCACGAGTAGAACACAAAGGAGTTGTGGGCGTGGGTGTATACATATTGCTTGGTGTCACTAGTTGATTCTTGATTCAACGGCACTGTTGGATGAAGCGGCCCAGACCGACATTATGTGTACGCTTACGCGAGACTGGTTCTACCGACGTGCTTCACACACAGGTGGCTAGTGGGTGTCTGTTTGTCTAGCTTTAGTTGAATCGGATTCAATGAACAGGGTTCTTTCTGAAGATCAAAAAGCAATCACTATACCGTGTTGTGGTTTTTGATGCGTAGGTAAGAACGGTTCTTGCTCAGCCCATAGCAGCCACGTAAAACTTGCAACAACAAAGTAGAGGACGTCTAACTTGTTTTTGCAGGGCATGTTGTGATGTGATATGGTCAAGACATGATGCTAAATTTTATTGTATGAGATGATCATGTTTTGTAACAGAGTTATCGGCAACTGGCAGGAGCCATATGGTTGTCGCTTTATTGTATGCAATGCAATCGCCCTGTAATTGTTTTACTTTATCACTAAGCGGTACTGATAGTCGTAGAAGCAATAGTTGGTGAGATGACAACGATGCTACGATGGAGATCAAGGTGTTGCATCGGTGACGATGGTGATCATGATGGTGCTTTGGAGATGGAGATCAAAGGCACGAGATGATGATGGCCATATCATATCACTTATATTGATTGCATGTGATGTTTATCCTTTATGCATCTTATTCTGCTTGATTGACGATAGCATTATAAGATGATCTCTCACTAAATTTCAAGGTACAAGTGTTCTCCCTGAGTATGCACCGTTGCCAAAGTTCATCGTGCCGAGACACCACGTGATGATCGGGTGTGATAAGCTCTACGTTCACATACAATGGGTGCAAGCCAGTTTTGCACACGTAGAAATACTCGGGTTAAACTTGACGAGCCTAGCATATGCAGATATAGCCTCAGAACACTGAGACTGAAAGGTCGAGCGTGAATCATATAGTAGATATGATCAACATAGTGATGTTCACCATTGAAAACTACTCCATTTCACGTGATGATCGGTCATGGTTTAGTTGATTTGGATCACATGATCACTTAGATGATTAGAGGGATGTCTATCTAAGTGGGAGTTCTTAAATATGATTAATTGAACTTTAATTTATCATGAACTTAGTACCTGATAGTATTTTGCTTGTCTATGTTGTTGTAGATAGATGGCCCGTGCTGTTGTTCCGTTGAATTTTAATGCGTTCCTTGAGAAAGCAAAGTTGAAAGATGATGGTAGCAATTACACGGACTGGGTCCGTAACTTGAGGATTATCCTCATTGCTGCACAGAAGAATTACGTCCTGGAAGCACTGCTAGGTGCTAAACCCGCTGCAGGAGCAACGCCAGATGTTATGAACGTCTGGTAGAGCTAAGTTGATGACTACTCGATAGTTCAGTGTGCCATGCTTTACGGCTTAGAACCGGGACTTCAACGATGTTTTGAACGTCATGGAGCATATGAGATGTTCCAGAAGTCGAAGTTAATATTTCAAGCAAATGCCCGGATTGAGATATGAAGTCTCCAATAAGTTCTACAGCTGCAAGATGGAGGAGAATAGTTCTATCAGTGAAAATATACTCAGAATGTCTGGGTACCATAACCACTTGGCTCAACTGGGAGTTAATCTTCCTATTGATAGTGTCATTGACAGAGTTCTTCAATCACTGCCACCAAGCTACAAGAGCTTCGTGATGAACTATAATATGCAAGGGATGGATAAGACGATTCCCGAGCTCTTTGCAATGCTAAAAGCTGCGGAGGTAGAAATCAAGAAGGAGCATCAAGTGTTGATGGTCAACAAGACCACTAGTTTCGAGGAAAAGGGTAAAGGGAAGAAGCAAGGGAACTTCAAGAAGAACAGCAAACAAGTTGCTGCTCAAGAGAAGAAACCCAAGTCTGGACCTAAGCCTGAGACTGAGTGCTTCTACTGCAAACAGACTGGTCACTGGAAGTGGAACTGCCCCAAGTATTTGGCGGATAAGAAGGATGGCAAGGTGAACAAAGGTATATGTGATATACATGTTATTGACGTGTACCTTACTAAAGCTCGCAGTAGTACCTGGGTATTTGATATTGGTTCTGTTGCTAATGTTAGCAACTCAAAATAGGGACTACAGATTAAGCGAAGATTGGCTAAGGACGAGGTGACGATGCGCCTGAGAAATGGTTCCAGGGTCGATGTGATCGCCGTCGGCACGCTACCTCTACATCTACCTTCAGGATTAGTTTTAGACCTAAATAATTGTTAGTTGGTGCCAGCGTTGAGCATGAACATTATATCTGGATCTTGTTTGATGCGAGACAGTTATTCATTTAAATCGGAGAATAATAGTTGTTCTATTTATATGAGTAATATCTATTATGGCCATGCACCCTTGAAGAGTGGTTTATTTTTAATGAATCTCGATAGTAGTGATACACATATTCATAATGTTGAAGCCAAAAAATGCAGAGTTGATAATGCTAGTGCAACTTATTTGTGGCACTGCCGTTTAGGTCATATTGGTGTAAAGCACATGAAGAAACTCCATTCTGATGGACTTTTGGAATCACTTGGTACTTGCGAACCATGCCTCATGGGCAAGATGACTAAAACGCCATTCTCCGGAACTATGGAGTGAGCAACAGATTTGTTGGAAATCATACATACTGATGTATGTGGTCCGATGAATGTTGAGGCTCACGGCGGGTATCGTTATTTTCTCACCTTCACAGATGATTTGAGCAGATATGGGTATATCTACTTGATGAAACATAAGTCTGAAACATTTGAAAAGTTTAAAGAATTTTAGAGTGGAGTGGAGAATCGTCGTAATAAGAAAATAAAGTTTCTACGATCTGATCGTAGAGGCGAATATTTGAGTTACGAGTTTGGCCTTCATTTAAATCAATGTGGAATAGTTTCACAACTCACGCCACCTGGAACACCACAGTGTAATGGTGTGTCCGAACGTCGTAATTGTACTTTACTAGATATGGTGTGATCTATGATGTTTCTTACTGATTTACCGCTATCGTTTTGGGGTTACGCTTTAGAGACAACTGCATTCACATTAAATAGGGCACCATCTAAACCGTTGAGACGACGCCCTATGAACTATGGTTTGGCAAGAAACCAAAGTTGTTGTTTCTTAAAGTTTGGGGTTGCGATGCTTATGTGAAAAAGCTTCAACCTGATAAGCTCGAACCCAAATCGGAGAAATTTGTCTTCATAGGATACCCACAGGAGACTGTTGGGTACACCTTCTATCACAGATCTGAAGGCAAGACATTTGTTGCTAAGAATGGATCCTTTCTAGAGAGGGAGTTTCTCTCAAAAGAAGTGAGTGGGAGGAACGTAGAACTTGATGAGGTAATTGTACCTGCTCCCTTATTGGAAAGTAGTCCATCACACAAACCGGTTCCTGTGACACGTACACCAATTAATGAAGAAGACAATGATGATGATCATGAAACTTCAGATCAAGTTACTACCGAACCTCGTAGGTCAACCAAAGTAAGATCCGCACCAGAGTGGTACGGTAATCCTGTTCTGGAGGTCATGTTACTTTACCATGACGAACCTATGAACTATGAGGAAGCGATGATGAGCCCAGATTCCGCAAAATGGCTTAAGGCCATGAAATCTGAGATGGGATCCATGTATGAGAACAAAGTGTGGACTTTGGTTTACTTGCCCGATGATCGACAAGCCATCGAGAATAAATGGATCTTCAAGAAGAAGACTTACGCTGATGGTAACGTTACTGTCTACAAAGCTCGACTTGTTGCGAAAGGTTTTCGACAAGTTCAAGGAGTTGACTACGATGAGACCTTCTCACCCCGTAGCGATGCTTAAGTCCGTCCGAATCATGTTAGCAATTGCCGCATTTTATGATTATGAAATTTGGCAAATGGATGTAAAGACTGCATTCCTGAATGGATTTCTGGAAGAAGAGTTGTATATGATGCAACCTGAAGGTTTTATCGATCCAAAGGGTGCTAACAAAGTGTGCAAGCTCCAGCGATCCATTTATGGACTGGTGCAAGCCTCTCAGAGTTGGAATAAACATTTTGATAGTGTGATCAAAGCATATGGTTTTATACAGACTTTTGGAGAAGCCTGTATTTACAAGACAATGAGTGGGAGCTCTGTAGCATTTCTAATATTATATGTGGATGACATATTGTTGATTGGAAATGATACAGAATTTTTGGATAGCATAAAAGGATACTTGAATAAGAATTTTTCAATGAAAGACCTCGGTGAAGCTGCTTATATATTGGGCATCAAGATCTATAGAGATAGATCAAGACGCTTAATTGGACTTTCACAAAGCACATACCTTAATAAAGTTTTGAAGAAGTTCAAAATGGATCAAGCTAAGAAAGGTTCTTGCATGTGTTACAAGGTGTGAAGTTGAGTAAGACTCAATGCCCGACCACTGCAGAAGATAGAGAGAAAATGAAAAGTGTTCCATATGCTTCAGCCATAGGTTGTATCATGCAATGCTGTGTACCAGACCTGATGTGTGCCTTGCTATTAGTTTAGCAGGGAGGTACCAAAGTAATCCATGAGAGGATCACTTGACAGCGGTCAAGAACATCCTGAAATACCTGAAAAGGACTAAGGATATGTTTCTCGTTTATGGAGGTGACAAAGAGCTCATCGTAAATGGTTACATCGATGCAAGCTTTGACACTGATCCGGACGATTCTAAATCGCAAACCGGATACGTGTTTATATTGAACAGTGGAGCTATCAGTTGGAGCAGTTCTAAACAAAGCGTTGTGGCGGGATCTACGTGTGAAGTAGAATACATAGCTGCTTTAGAAGCAGCAAATGAAGGAGTCTGGATGAAGGAGTTCATATCCGATCTAGGTGTCATACCTAGTGCATGGGGTCCGATGAAAATCTTTTGTGACAATATAGGTGCAATTGCCTTGGCAAAGGAATCCAGATTTCACAAGAGAACCAAACACATCAAAAGACGCTTCAATTCCATCGGCGATCAAGTCCAGGTGGGAGACATAGAGATTTGCAAGATACATATGGATCTGAATGTTGCAGACCCATTGACTAAGCCTCTCTCACGAGCAAAACATGATCAGCACCAAGGCTCCATGGGTGTTAGAATCATTACTGTGTAATCTAGATTATTGACTCTAGTGCAAGTGAGAGACTGAAGGAAATATGCCCTATAGGCAATAATAAAGTTATTATTTATTTCCTTATTTCATAATAAATGTTTATTATTCATGCTACAATTGTATTAACAGGAAACATAATACATGTGTGAATACATAGACAAACAGAGTGTCACTAGTATGCCTCTACTTGACTAGCTCGTTGATCAAAGATGGTTATGTTTCCTAACCATAGACATGAGTTGTAATTTGATAAACGGGATCACATCATTAGGAGAATGATGTGATTGACTTGACCCATTCCATTAGCTTAGCACTTGATCGTTTTAGTTTACTGCTTTGCTTTCTTCATGACTTATACACGTTCCTATGACTATGAGATTATGCAACTCCCGATTACCGGAGGAACACTTTGTGTGCTACCAAACGTCACAACGTAACTTGGTGATTATAAAGGTGCTCTACAGGTGTCTCCGATGGTACTTGTTGAGTTGGCATAGATCGACATTAGGATTTGTCACTCTGATTGTCGGAGAGGTATCTATGAGCCCTCTCGGTAATGCACATCACTATAAGCCTTGCAAGCAATGCAACTAATGAGTTAGTTGCGGGATCTTGCATTACGGAAACGAGTAAAGAGACTTGCCGGTAACGAGATTGAACTAGGTATTGAGATACCGATGATCAAATCTCGGGCAAGTAACATACCGATGACAAAGGGAACAACGTATGTTGTTATGCGGTTTGACCGATAAAGATCTTCATAGAATATGTAGGAGCCAATATGAACATCCAGGTTTCACTATTGGTTATCGACCGAAGACGTGTCTTGGTCATGTCTACATACTTCTCGAACCCGTAGGGTCCGCACGCTTAATGTTCGGTGACGATCGGCATTATGAGTTTATGTGATTTGATGTATCGAAGGTAGTTCTGAGTCCCGGATGAGATAGGGGACATGATGAGGAGTCTTGAAATGGTCGAGACGTAAAGATTGATATATTGGACGACTATATTCGGATATCGGAAAGGTTTCGAGTGATTCGAGTATTTTTCGGAGTACCAGGGAGTTACTCCAATATGGGGAAGAAGTATTGGGCCTCATGGGCCAAGTAGTGGTCAAGGCCAGGAGGTGAGCGACCCGGAGTCCGGTAAGAGCCCCTGAGTCGCGATGCTCAGGAGGTCCCCTTTGGCGCTCAAGCAGCCGTCATTTGGTGAGAAAGGTGAGCGGCGTCGCTAACACGGGATTGCATTAGGTGCGGGGGTGGTGCCACGGTAGCTGGCGCTTCCGGGTGGTGACTTATCTCGAGAATCAGGGGCCTCTCTCTGGTGTGTTGCCGGGTCCGTGCATCGGCAGGCGCAAGGTTGCTCGGCGAGGTCCTTGTGTGTCCCTCCCCTCTCGCCTTTGCTCCCCTTTCTGCTCTACGTCCTCGGGTCCCGGCCCTCGAGCGAGTCTCAGCCGTCGCTGGTATGCCAGGTCGCGATGCCGTGGACAAGGCCAGGGGGTGAGGGCTGGAGAGCCAGTAGGAGCCCTGAGTCGCGATGCTCAGGCACCCCCCCTTTAACGTGCAAGCGGTTCGCGCGGATGAGAGTGAAGGAGACACCGCAAGGGCCTTGCCTGATGCAGCTCCTTTAAGAGATCCTGTAGACTCATCAGAGAAAGAATGAGGGGTTGCCACGACAATTGATAGTCAGCCGTTGGTTGCTTTCGAGGGGTAATGTGGCACTGAAGGCTTGATGAGGTGTCACCATGCGGGGCTGCCGCGGCCAGAGCTCAGCCATCCAGGTTTGTCGGCGTTGCAGGGACAGACCCATGCGCAAGCGTCGTGCCGTTTGGGAGCAGTTCCGTCAGTTGGCGTCAGTTGAGCGGGCAGCTAGGTCAAACACATTAGCCGCGAAGGAGTGGATTCATTCAAATAGATGCTGGGAAGGCGGGCATCACTGGGTCAGGCCCGAGCGACTTAGGGATCATGCAGCCCGAGGGGCGCCCCCAACAAGGTAAGCTAACAACATGAAATAAAAGGGATACACACCGCAGGGACGGACCCACGCAGCCTGGGAATAATGCAGCCCTGGGGGGCGCTCCCAGCTGGAAGTGAAACTTGAAAGATGTCACCTGATGACGTTGAGGTCGAAGGGGTGTTGGTGTAGCAGACTCGGTGGGCTGCGGAAGCCGATCCTCACGAGCCCCCAGGCCCGGGGGCCTCGGGAGGCTCCGGAGGTGCTGGCGGCTCCCCGCGGACCATCTCCATCTCCGCCAGGGCTGCGGAACGCCTCGCCTCTTGTGCCTCCATGATGCCCCTCATGAGGCGCCGGTACGTGGCAGCTGCGTTCGGCAAGCCGTAAGGCATGCGAACGTAGCTATGGGGTGGACCTCCGTAGCGCCCCACTAGCGAAGGCCAGAGGCGCTCCAGAGAGGCGACTCGGTTGGGCCCTGGTATGTCGATGCAGACACGCAGCCCACCATCCTCGCCTGGATGGGGAGCCACTGCTGGTGGGCGGTGGCCGCCTTTCGTGACTCTTGACTCCTGTAGCTCCTGAATGGCCTTGCTGACGAACTCCTGAGGGTCTGGCTCTCCTTGCCTTACTCCTTCTTGAGGGAAACATGCTTCGAAACACGCCTCCATGTGGTGCCCAAGCGCCTCCCTCGTGACCCTGGCCAGGTCGGTGGCCCTCCAGGGGAGAGCCCCCGAGCCCTGCCTAAGGAGGGCGTCGGGCGCGCTTCCCTATGCGATGGAAGGAGGTTCCCCCTGGGCAGGCACGGGCCCAGAGGGGCCTGCCTCCTGAGGGGCCGGGCCGGACAATGTCTTTGTCTTCTTGGGGGCGGTCTCGGGAAGCCTCCTGCTTCGGCGATCCGGGTCTTCCAGTGACACGGCCTGAAAGGCTCGTTCCAGGGAACACACCGTGTCCTTCTCTTCACAGGGCACCGTGATGACTCCGCCACTTCCTGGCATCTTGAGGACGTTGTAGCTGTGGTGAGTTACGGCCATGAACTTGGCCAGCGCTGGGTACCCAAGGATGGCGTTGTACGACAGGCTAATGTGAGCGACGTCGAAGTCGATGAGCTCGGTGCGGTAGTTGTCGCGTGCCCCGAAGGTGACAGGGAGGCGGACCTGCCCAATCGGGACCGTGGAGCCGTTGGTGAGTCCGGAGAAAGGCTTGGTTGGCTGAAGCTGGCTGTAGGGCACTTGGAGATTGTTGAATGTTTCCACGGGCAGGACGTTGAGCCCTGCCCCGCCATCGATGAGGGTCCTGGTGACCACCACGTTGCTGATGATTGGAGAACAAAGCATTGGGAGGACTCCGACTGTAGCCGCACACTTGAGCTGATCTGCTGAGCTGAACGTGATGGCGCATGCCGACCACCTGAGAGGGCGCGTGGCTTCAAGCCTGGGGAGGACTGCATTCACTTCGCGGGCGAACTGCTTGAAGATGCGTTGAGAGGCTGGGGCCTGAGCCCCGCCCCGGATGCAGGCGATCGCACACGGCTCCTGGAATCCCCCACCCCCCTCGTCTTGGTGGCGGTCCTCGTTTCTCCTTGGCTGCAGCGGCAGCGGAGGGAGGCCTGCGTTGCCATGCAGGCGATCCTCGCGAGGCTGGTCCCTCCAGTCTTCCTCGCGAGGTGGGTCTTGCCAGCGATCCTCGCGAGGTTGATCGCGCCACCCTTGGCGCGGGCCACGGTCTTCCCAGCATCCTGCGTTCCTTCCTCCTCCTCGACCGTAGCCCCGGTCACCGCGGTCGGGGCGATGGCCGATCCTTCCTTCTCGCACGGCTCGGAGCTCTTGACATTCATTGGTGTTGTGGGTGTGGAGGTCGTGGTACACACAGTACCGGCTGCCCTTGGAAGGTTCGGGCTGATCTCTGCCCCGCTTGGTGTCTGGTTCTGCCGCGAGCACGGCAGCCCCCTTGCGCTTCACATCCTTGGCCTTGGGCTTCTTCTCTTCTGGGTCTGCGGCAGGCAGCTCGAGGAGGGAGAGACGCCCTTCCTCAGCCCTGGCGCACTTGGTTGCCAAGTTGAACAACTCCAAGGAAGTGCACAGGTCTTCATGCATCGCCAGCTCCTCCTTCATCTTGACATCGCGCACGCCGTCGGAGAAGGCTGAGATGATGGCCTCCTCGGTCACCTTGGGAATCTTGAGGCGTGCGTTGTTGAAGCGCTGGATGTACTTCTGCAGGGTCTCTCCGGGTTGTTGCTTGATGCGGCGCATGTCGCTCACGGCGGGTGGCCGGTCGCGAGTACCTTGGAAGTTGGCGATGAAGCGGGTGCGCATCTCGTCCCAGGAGGAGATCGTGCCTGGAGCCAGGTTCAGGAGCCAGGTGCGGGCCCCGTCCTTGAGCGCCATGGGAAACCAGTTCGCCATGACCTTCTCGTCTCCGTTGGCAGCTTCGATGCCCAGCTCATAGAGCTGGAGGAACTCCGCAGGGTCAGCCGTGCCGTCGTAACGAGGAGGCAGGTCGGCTTGAACTTGCCGGGCCACGCGACGCTGCGTAGCTCGGTGGTGAAGGCACGGCAGCCTGCTGTGGCCACGGGAGGCCTTGGGTGACGGAGAGCTTGGTCTTGCATGTCCCCCACGCGCTGCAGCTGGGTCTTGACATGCGGGAGCAGGAGCATGGTCGCGACGTGCTGGAGCAGGGAGCGCCCGGGCAGCTTCT
The DNA here is from genome assembly GCF_003073215.2 of Triticum urartu. NCBI lineage: Eukaryota > Viridiplantae > Streptophyta > Magnoliopsida > Poales > Poaceae > Triticum > Triticum urartu. Next base: position 418,257,906 of record NC_053024.1, read on the forward strand.
TGCGGGCGAGGGACTTCTTGGCAGCTCTGCTCTTGCCGCGCTGGCACCTGACGGAGCGGGTTCCGCCCAGGGGCCACGCGCCTTGGAGCCATGGCGCCTTCTTGAGGAGGAGGCGGCCGGGGCGCCGCCGGAGCTTCGTCGCCCGCGCGGGGCGGGGTGCGGTGCAGCGGAACGGACGGCGCAGGAGAGCCCCCTGCGGCGCGGACGAGCTCGGCGACGCGGTCGAGCCATTCTTCATAGACGTCGTCGACGGGACGGTAGCGCAGGAGCTCGTTTGCCGCGATGAGCGCAGCTCGAGCCTCCATGGGTGCGCGGAGCGCGCGGGACGAAGAACCAGCTGGGGTGAGCGAGGGAGTAGCGGTGCGGCCGTCTTGCCGCACGGACGGATGCTGAGACGATGCTTGCTGCTCGTCCCCCGCCGGGCCGGTGGCGGCGTTGACGGCAGGTGACGGGGAACGGCGAGGACGCCCGCCGACAGGAGCCGTCTGGGCGACGCGGTGAAGCGAGCGCGGCCCGGCGCTCAGCGCGGGCCCGACGAGCGTCAGACATGGGCGCGATGGGTCGGAGGAGAATCGGGGTGGTGGAAGACGAATTCCCGGCGCACCCCTACCTGGCGCGCCAAATGTCGGATTTCGGGTTCCGGCAGACCCTTTGAGGTTCGAACACTGGGGTGCGCGCGGAGATTTCGCCTCCTACCTACCTGCACCCCTCCGCCTCGCTAAGATCTAAGCTATGGAAAGAACAACACAGAGAGACACAGGGTTTATAACGGTTCGGGCCACCGTTGTGGTGTAATACCCTACTCCAGTGTGTGGCGTGGTGGATTGCCTCTTGGGCTGATGATGATGAACAATACAAGGAAGAACAGCCTCGCGAGGGTCTGCTCTTGGCTGGGGTGATGAACTGCTGGGAGGAGTTCAGTCACCTTCTCTCTTTCTTGATTCTGATTCTCTCATCTCTCTCTTCTCCTGTGGGGGGCTGGTCCTATTTATAGAAGGCCCTGGTCCTCTTCCCAAATATCGAGCGGGAAGGGAGCCAACAATGGCGGGCTAATTTGAAGGGGGACAGCTAGTAACCAGCTATCCTGACAAAAGTAGTCTTCGCCTGCACAAAGCTCTGGTGGTGACGCCGTCTTGGGCTCCACAATGACCTCCGTCTTGCAGTCCTCCTGGTCTTGGTCTTGTTGCACCGAAATGGCAACCTTTGCCTGATGCCTCGGTACTCGCGGCTGCGCTTGCTCCCTTTGCACCAAAGAGGAAAGGAGGACACTGCGCGGGCTGGCACCCGCCTGGCGCCTTTGGTCGTCATGGCTTGCGTCACGGGCACCTCGTGAGGTACCCCGCCTTGATCTCTCCGCCTCCTCGCGAGCCAGCCTGGTGAGGCCGTGCCTGAGGAAGCTCCGTGTCGTCCGCCCCGCGAGGCTTGGCCCCTCGCGAGGGTCTTGGGTCTGTGTTGGTGAAGATGGGCCGTGTTGGGCCCCCCTTTGAGCACGCCGCAGGCAGGCAAGTCTGAGGACCCCCGTTCCCAGAACGCCGACAGGGACCCCTTCCTTTTGCGGAGTGCATCAAAGTCTACACGGAGCCAACCAAAGTGTTGGACGTGGCGACCAGTGCATGGCGCGGCTAGTAAAGCGCTCGAGGAGGTGACCTCAGGGGCCCCAAGCTGGGGAGAGCCATCGAGTTTCGCCTTGCGACGGCCTATAGAGGCCTCGGGAGCTTCGACCTCAGGAGCAGCGGATTGCTTCGCCCCCTCAACTGCCACCCCGAAGCGAGAGTTACGGGCTCCCGAAGATGACGCCTCAGGAACCGTGGGCGGCTTCAACACCTCGGCACCCGCGTCTCAGGCCTCTGGTGGTGCTTGCCCCCCTGCGTCCACTCTTGGGGCAAGTTTGGCGCCGATGACAAGGAGGGGAACCACGGTGATGGGGTTCTTGCGGGACCCCTCAAGGCCATCCGGACGCAGCCCTCATTCATCAAAGGGGGCATCTGCCCCACTAACTCCACCCGGTTTGAGCAACAGTACAAGGGACAGCCCTCAGGTGGCATATCGGCTGGCGAGGGGTCGCCTGCCAGGACCTCGAGCACCGTTCTTTGTGCCTCGAGCGGAAGGCCAGACTCTTGAAGCCTCATGCAATCCTAGCCGACAAACAGGGCCCACATCGGCTGGGAATGGCGTTGGAGTGGGGCGACGCGGCATCGGAGGAACTCCTTCATCAACATGGGCGCGGTCAAGCCAAGATATTTCAACCTCTTCAGCTGGAACCAGACGAAGGCGAGGCGGGGGCTCGTAAGCTTCTCGTGAGCCCAGCCGGAGCTAGGGACGGCGGGCGCAGACGAAGGCAAGAGCAAAGGGCTGAGCACTCCGACATCCACATACACCCACCGCATCCGGAACCCGCTCGCGGATGGCGGGAGTTCAACGTCAATCCCCGAGCCGGCCGTCGCCGCCATGGCCTGGAAGCTCAGGCACCCCGAGCATTGCCAGGGTTCTGTCAGGTGCAGCGAGAAGAAATGGCGCATAAGGGCCACGGAGGGGGAGATGCCCACCATGGCCTCGCAGACAAAGGCAAAGACGGCAAGAAGAGCGACAAATTGGGGATCTAGGTGCAACAGATGAATCTGGTAATGGGAAAGCACAACATTGAAGAAGGCGGAGAAGTGGGGACCAGACGGGACCACAGGGTGTCGATGAAGAACTGGACCTTGATGGCTGTTCTATCAATAGAAGTTCGGGACGCAGGCCAGGCCGCCATCCCTCCCCATTCGTTGAAGTCGGTGGTGAGTGCAAGGCGGACCTTGTCCATGGCCTCCTCATTGAGCACCCGCGATCGGTCGACGACGGGCTCGACAGCCAAAGGTGGGTTGGCTGAGGACATGGGCTTCTTCCCTTTCTCCTTCCGGTTCGGCACCATGGCGATGGAGAGGACTGAGCTCAGCTCGGATTGAGAGAGGAAGCTGAGGTTCGAAGAAGCAGAGGAGTCGGGGAGTGCGTTGCGAGCAATGGGGAGATAACTATGTAGGACACCGTGGCCGCCTAGCCAGGCGGATATCAAGGCTGCATGGGTAAGCGGGGCCGCCCACGTCCAATCGGTTGCCATGCGTCGAGCGAGGCCGTAGGCTATTGGGGCCCGCGGCACTCTGCACTTGCCCTTTGGCTTCTCCTTGAAGCCAAGTCCGAGCGCGCCTTGGGCCAGGGGGCTACTTTCAGCATTCTGGGAACGGGGGTCCCCAGACTTGCCTGCCTGCGGCCCACAGCATGGCTCCCCCAGCGGCCCTGTACGGCCCATCTTCACCAACAAACACTCAAGACCCTCGCGAGGGGACAAGCCTCGCGAGGCGGACGACGCAAGACCTCCTCGGGAGCGGCCTCGCCAGGCTGGCTTGCGAGGGGCAGAGAGATCAACAAGGGACACCTCGCAAGGTTCCCGTGATGCAAGCCATGATGACTGGAGCCAGGCGGGCGCCAGCGCGCGCAGTGTCCTTGTTTCCTCTTTGGTGCTAAAGTGGCAGGCGCATGCGAGGAGTCCCGAGGCATCATGCAAAGGTTTCCATATCAGTGCAACAAGACGCAGACCAGCAGGACGGCAGAACGAATGTCACCGTGGAGCCCAAGACAGCGTCACCACCAAAACCTTTGGCAGGCGAAGACTACTTTTGTCAGGATAACTCGTACTAGTTGTCTCCCTTCGAATTTGGCCATTGTGGGATCCCTTCCCGCTCAATATTTGGGAAGAGGACTAGAGCCTTATAAATAGGACTAGCCACCATCATAGGCAGGGGATCTGATCTGGGACATGATCCATTCCACCAAGGCCACCACATGAGTTCGCCAAGCATGAAAACACCTCTCCTCAGGAGACTGTTCTTCCCTTGTAACTGTTCATCCTCAGCCCAAGAGGCAATCCACCACACCACACTTGAGTAGGGTATTACACCACAACGGTGGCCCAAACCAGTGTAAATCTTGTGTCTCTCGTTCTTTGGGTTCGTCGAGCTAGGCCGTGAGATCATACGGAGTGCGAGCTAGAGAGGGGGAGAGATCTTTGTGCGCACCCCAGTGTTCGAACCTTAAGGGTTTTGCCGCTTCCTCTCTCTCGCCGTCTCGCATCCTACCACCGGGGTCGCCATGGTCTTCTTCAAAGACCTCTCCAGCAGTTCCTCCTCCGGTGACTACCCCTTCACCACCCAGGTATGCCTCTCTTCTCTCTCTCTCGGGCTATGACTTGCAATGAAGGATTTTTACCTAGTGGTAGTTTGAGTCATTTCTTCCCCTTGTAGCTCCCTAAGACCATCAGTGGCAATGAATGGAGCGGGGTTGCTGAAAATCTATCTGCTCGTTGTGACCATCAATCTCCATGCGTGAAGCTAGCTGCGTTTGATTCTATGGACAGTGGGAGGAAGTTTCTGGCATGTGCAGAGAAGGTTAGACCCTCTTTCGTTGTTACAAATCATTTGTTAGATGTGATTCAGACACTATCATGTTCCCAACCCATTCATACCACACCTTCAACCAAACGCATCCTAAGATAGTGTCACAGTTTGTACCTAGTATCTTAAATTGTTCCCATCTCATCAGTGGTGCCATTAGAAAATTATTTGGCACCGCTTCAGCAGTTTGTGCAGCCAACTTTGGTCCACACATCCGAGCAGCCAAGCAGTAAAATACTAAATCTTTATGGCACAAAGGAACTGGGCATTGGAGCAACTAAGTGCTCCGGAGTCTGGTTCCCTGATTTTTTTCTGCTGCATCGACTCGGCCGTGCAGGGCACCGGTGCGAGATGTAGCAACAATTATCTTTACCCCAGTTTTGGCATACATAGTGGACGTCCTTAGTGCTATTAGTTCTATGTTACTAAATTTGTGCATGTACACACCTGTTAGTATCAATTTGCTATCATCCAAACACTATCGCTATGCTGTTGCAGTTATATTTACCTTCCTCATAAAATGTTCAATTTATTTATTGTACATGAGTAAGAACTTGTAGCGTCGTTGTAGTTAATTATAGCTTCTGATGTTCCAGAATTTGGTTGTTGTCTCAGTACCAATTATTTCATTTGCACATTGATCTTTTTGAGAAGATATGTCATAATTAACATGTTTCTTCAGTTTTTCAAAATAAGCATTGGTGATTTTCTATGTTGCTATAAACCCATTTCCCCTACAATTGTTACTGATCTATTTAATATTATAGGATGAGTGGAAGTGTTCTTACTTGGAGTGGGTTGATCAAGAGTGGCCAAGTCTTTGAAGATGTGCCTAGCGAAGCTCTGGAGCATGTATGAGGAAGAGAACACACGTAGGCTTAGAGAAAGTGTTGTCAACGCTGAAGCATATTTCAAGATGCGGGATAAAAAGTTGAAGGTGGAGAATGAGCTAGATTTTTTAAATCAGACTTTGCTAAGATGGTGTTGGCGAAGGAGGAGGCACTTTCCCAGTTGGCCCATGCAAAAGGGTTCTTACTGAACTGAAAGCAGAGGTGGATAAGACTGTCGGCGTTGTGGGAGCGGGGGTCCCCACATTTTCCTGCCTGCGGCCCACGGCGTGGCTCTACTAGTGGGCCCGTACGACCCATCTTCACCAACAAGCATTCAAGACCCTCGCGAGGCAGACGACACAAGACCTCCTCGGGAGCGGCCTCACCAGGCTGGCTCGCGAGGGGCGGAGAGATCAAGGCCAGGCAAACCTCACGAGGTTCCAATGACGTGAGCCATGACGATCGAGACTAGGCGGGCGCCAGCGCGCACAATGTCCTTGTTTCCTCTGGTGCTAAGGAGGCAAGTGTAGACAAAGAGTACCGAGGCGTCAAGCAAAGGTTTCCATATTGGTGCAACGAGACCAAGACTAGCAGGATGGCAAAACGAAGGTCACCATGGAGCCCGAGGCGGCGTCACCACCAGAGCCTTTGGTAGGTGAAGACTACTTTTGTCAGGATAACTTGTACTAGCTGTCCCCTTTCAAATTGGCCGTTGTTGGCTCCCTTCCCGCTCAATATTTGGGGAGAGGACCAGGGCCTCTATAAATAGGACTAGCCACCACCATAGTTGGGGGGGGGGTCGACCTCATCTTGGATCGGAGCCATTCCATCCTTAGCCTCACACCAACCAAGCACAAGAACACCTCACCTCAGGAGGCTATTCTTCCCCTTGTATTGTTCACCCTCAGCCCAATAGGCAATCCACCACACCACACTGGAGTAGGGTATTACACCGCAACGATGGCCCGAACCAGTATAAATCTTGTGTCCCTTGTGTTGCGATTTCGTCGAGCTTGACTTAGAGATCGGTGGCGAGGTTGAGGGCGTGAGTTGGTAGGGGGAGATCTTCGTGCGCATCCCAGTGTTCGAACCTTAAGGGTTTTGCCGGAACCCGAGATCCGACATTTGGTGCACCAGGTAGGGGTGCGCCGGAGCTCTTCTTCCGCCAGTTGATCTGCTCGTTGGTCCCCCAACACTCCGCGGCTCCGATGTCCGGCGACTCAAGGACCAACGTCGACCGCTGGGCAGCCTAGCCAGCCCGGGCGGCGCCGCTCGCTCAAGAAGACCTCAACCCAGCGCCCCAGGCAGCACGCGCACCACCAAACACTGCGGGGCATGGGCAACGTAGTCACCCGCCATCCGCCCTTACTCTACGACAAGTGCGGGAAACCGCTAGAGCCTCAAGCCACGCCGCGGCCACGATGCCACACACCCGACGGGAGCAAGGAAACATGAGGGCCGCGCTCACAGTGGCTCGGGAGCTGCTGCGATGCCGGTTAATGGAGAGCAAGCGGGATGCATTGCTAGAGCGCGTCGCCGAGCTATTGGACGCCGCGGCCTCGGGAGCACCACCCTTTTGCTCTCTGCTCACACCTCAAGCCGTGGCCGGGTCGCATGGCATGCCTCGATGCACCCGCATGTCCACGGGCGCGCCACCAGGCTTCATCGACATCGGCGCAACCAACGGAGCTAGACGCCCGCTCGCACCCGCGCCACCTCCGGTGTGCGCGGGCACGAGCGCTGTCACCTACGGCCCCGGCGGTATGCAACACTACCACCCTCAAGGCGACACGTTGGGCGGGGCAACATGGAGCATGGGGCACTACGGCGAGGTCTTTGAGGCGACGGCCTCAGAGGCCTACGTGCCCCGCATGGTGGACCAGGAGTACATGCTGGAAGACGATCCTGGCTCGTTCCTCGAGCCGGGCTGGGAGGAGGAGGCGCTAGAAGTTGGCACCTTTCAGGAGCCCTCTGGAAGCCTCACCAACCGCGCCAACGACAACAGCTACAGGGTACCACTAATCCCTCAGGAGCAGGCTTACGCTAACCATGGGACGCAGGAGGATCAGGTCGCAGCAGTGGATGGCGGCCCCGGCTCGTCGGCCTCCCTGCCGCCATGGGGGCACGCCGGGGGCTGCGGGAGAGGGGCCGGGAGCAAGGCCCCTCCCCGCGATGCACGGATTAAGGCATCCCCCTAAGGTAGGCCCTCTGCCGGGGAGGTGCTCCAGAGCCTTCCCCCAGCAGAGCACCCGTGGTCGCCGAGGGCGCCACTGGCGTCCCCTTTGCCCCTTGGTGTCGTCCTGGTTACTGGTCGCCCCCAACGGTGGTCGAGGGAGGCGCAAGGCGGGGCCCTCGTCTGGCGATATGAAGTAAGGCTCATGCCTGTGAAGGTCCTCGCTCGTGGAACTCTCACGTGATAATGAGTGGGGCTATACACGCCCCGGAGCCTCAGGAGTGCCTCCTCGGGCCTCGGGGGCTCCCTCCCACATCCTAGTGGCAGCACTTAGCTCCGCGCTGGTGAGAAGACTCGAAGACTAGAAGACTAGACTAGGCGCCGGACGCGGCCATTTGCTTTGGATCTCCTTTCTGTAACCCTGCCTTCTGGATTTGGATTTAAGTTGAAGTTGAATTTTCATTGATGCGCGCGGGGGAGGGGGGTGCCTTTTCTCGTTCGAGCGATTTCTTGCTATCTGGTTCTTGCCTTAATTCAGAGTTCGCGCTGGTTGCTTCCCCCTCGCGGGCACCTCGCGAGGGGCTAGGCATGGCGCACACGCGCCACGCGCATGTCGCGCCACGGCTAGCGCTTGCTTATCACACGGCCCCCTCCGGCATGTCGACAAGTTCCTCAGGAGCTCCCCAGAAACTCGCAACCTCACGAGCCGGTTTGGGGCTCGTCCAGGCTAAGGTAAACCGCAACAGCAAACTTGCCCCAGGATACGTGAGTTCACAAAGACACATATTCAACTCGACCTAAAAAGATAGAGGCAGTAGTATATTTACATGAGGGGCTTCCCCTCCAAAAATTCTCTTACAACCTCTAGGGCCACGCCCGAGCTTCTTCGTGGAGGACAAACAACTAGGAAACACGGGATCAGTTGGACATGTCGCTCGCCACGTCCCCTAGATCACCCTCGGACGTGTCGCTAGCATCGCTGCCACCATCGCTAGCATCACCATCACCTCCACCAGCGCCGCCATGTGGGGACCCCGACTCATAAATCGTGATCACCGAATGCACGTGTACAGTGATCCCAGAGATCAATGCTAACTGAACACACAGAAGCTGAATAACAAGAGTCTTACATCCGTACATACCGTCTTAAACAAATTATGACCATTATGGTCAAGTCTTACATAGATAAAGCCACAAGGGCCGAATATCAAATAAACCCAAGCAGCGGAAATCTTCGTCGATAAGTAGAACCCATGCCATCCGCCTTAACCCTACAGGCATTCTGACTGGGAAACGCCCTAGTTCGCATGTTCGTCTCCAAAGAACTCTTCTTCGAACTCCTGCTCTTCCATGCCTGGCCAATTAAATAACCAGTGGCAAGCCAATGAGTACTTTGAATGTACTCGCAAGCAACCCATGTTTTGGTTCAAGGTACAACAATGTATGATATAGGTAAATTTTTGCGGAAAGCTAGTTTTGAGTGCAATGACATGTTCAACAACTTGTAAGACATGCATCAGGAGAATTCAATTAACCATGAGGACAGGTTACAGATATCAACACAAAGGGAGTGGGCTCCAACCCAACTCAAACATGTCAAGTCCTTTGACTTGACCCAAGTAGTTCTTCCCACACAGACACACTGGTTTGTAAACAAGTGGACGTAGCCCAAGAGCGGTTACCCAACTGTCCTTGACCGTGGACACGGCTATTCGAATAGTTTTACACTCTGCAGAGGTTGCACACTTTACCCACAAGATCCGGGGAACTTCCGCGTCATCCACGACCCGCGGTACCTCAAGTACCCGGGGTAAGCACCCGATCACTATCTTTCCCTAGACGACACTAACATGGAGTCCACTCGATTGGTAGTAACCACCGTGCCCAACATTTCACAACTTAAAATTGTGGAGCCTTGCTCCCATATTCATCACATACCACTGGCACGGGGTACCAACGGTGTGTCCGGTGCCCCATAAAAATGTTCTTGGCCGCCCTACCTGGCACGACCCCGTCCCGAGAGAGAGCACCAACTCTCCCCCGTCACTAGTAATGCGGGCTCCAAGCTAGTATCGGCCTAGGTAATCAATAATGCCCTTTCCCATATAAGGGTAGAGTGGTTGCACATGTAAGGTTGGAATAAGGGTCGCAACTTAAACCAATCCGTTTTTGAAAGCAACACACACACACACTTGCCTCGGTACACCACTTCGTCATCAAGTGGCTACCCAACTCATCATCTCCCCCGGGCATAAGTGGCACCTGATGGGGTTTTTCAAAAAGTCTTTTGAAAATACTTTGTCTCCATCACCATGCATATTCCCATCCCTTTTGCGTAGCACTACTTAGCATCCTATCTACTCCCACCGGCATAACCCTCATAAGGAGGTAGGGTCATGCACAATGCAAGTATCAACGAGGAAGTAACAGAGGCAACCCATCAAAGTGGTTACCATCTCATCATGATTCCGTTGCAACAACAATATGGTGCTATATGACATGCATAAAAAGGGTTTCATAGACATGGTCAAAGGGCTGCTTGCCTGGCTCAACAAAGTCTTCTGGGTCTTCAAAGTCTTCTGGTCCAACTCCTTCGTCAGCAACGCAATCTATCGTCGCAAAATAATAACGAGGAAATAAGGCAATAATAAAATAGAAAAACCAAAGTGCTCAGAAAAATGTCAACTCATTTTTGTTAAATACTAGGTTGAAAACTAAGAAGGGGAAAATTCCTAGTTTTGGATTTGGAGTAGCAGAATAGGAGAAATGGGTTTTCAAAGGTTTATTTAAATGCTAAAAATCACATTTAAATATTTACAGTGAAGAAAAGGTTGTTGGATTTGAATGAAAGTTGCACCATAAATAGGTGGGATTATTACAAGAATTTAGGAGTTGGAATTTTTGCATTTGGATAAATAATTAATTCTGTGGAATTTTTGGAAAAGCCACAGAAAAAGAAAAAGAAAAAGGGCACTGTGCCTGCCAGGCCAAAACAGCTGCGGGGCAGCAGGCCCAGCCAGCGGGCCGGCCCAGCCGAGCCAGCGCACAGCGCGCGCACCCGCCCATTTCAAACCTGACGGCCGGGGCCCGCAGGACAGAGAGAGAGAGGGGCGCGGGAACGAGGGAGAGGATGACAGGCAGGGCCCACCTGTCATCACTAACCCGTGGACAGGGGGGGTCGCGGTGCTCACCGGCGACGATGCAGGCCACGGCGAGCTCCGGCGAGTGCGGGGATGGCTTCAGGAGACTGCCGCACGTCGGTGGGTGGTGGACTTGGCTGGCGGGGGTGCCTGGTTCGCCGGCGACGAGGAGCTGCGGCGGAGGAGCTTCGGGAGGTGGTGACTCCGGCCGTTTCCGGCAGCTACAGAGAGGGGAAAGAAGGGGGAAAGGATCAGAGGGCTGCAAGGGTTCCAGATCGAGGTAGAGGAGGAACGGGGGAGGCCTATACCTCGCGAACTCCGGCGAGCTGAAGCGGCGGGGCTCGAGCTCGATCTCAAGCTCGGGTGCTCCTGGAGGAGAGTGCAGGGCACAGGGGGCTGATTTGGAGGGGTTAGGAGCGAGTGGTGGTGAGGGAGAGGCTCGAGGAGGCCCTTAAATAGGCGAACGGCGAGGTGCCGTGGACCCGTGTGCCGGCGGGCTTCTGCGCATCACCACAGGGCTCGGGAGGAGCTGGCGCCGTGTCTGGGGTGCTTGTGAGGCTGGTCCAGTGCTAGGAGAAGGAAGAGGGGGAGCGGGGAGGGGTCAGAGACGTCGCGCGTGTGAGCTCGCTCACTGGAGCTCTCGGGCGGCCGGTGCGCGTGCGAGCAGGGGCAGGAGAGAGAGAGGGAAGAGGGGGCCGACCAACTGCCGTGTCCTGGACGCCGAGGCGTCTCGTCGGGCGCGCTACGGAGGCCCGAGGTGGCCGGAGGTGCTTGGCAGGGGGCGGCTACAGTGCGGGAGCGCACTGTAGCACGCTCCAGAGTGCCCATATGGCTGTCCAGGCCATTTTCTATGCTTGTGGGCGCGCCCTTTCATGTCCAGTAGTGTTTGGGGGTGCTAGGGAAGGGATCTTGGCCTTGGATGCTTTGGATGGCCAGTGGGTGAAGAGAGAGGAAGGAGAAGAGTGGAAATGGGGCTGTGTAGAATAGAAAATTGGTGGTTCCATCCCCTTGATCAATAAGGATTGACTTGTGCTAAATGCCAGAGGTAGAGGGAGGTTAGGAGGAGGTGTGGTAAAGAGGAGAACTCATTTGGATTAGTGGAAGAAGCCCAAACATGCATTTTAAGTTTCTGCCAGAAGGTGTTTGATGTAGGTTTGGGCAAGCAAATGGACTTCCCTTGTCATGAGGCTTGACAAGGTCAAATGGCCTAATAAAATAAGAGGTTCCACCAAGATTGAGTTCATTTGGGCAAAGTTGCCAATGCAACTTTTGCAAACCCTAGAAATCAACAGAAATGGACTTTTCAAGATTTAGCCATGCAAAGCTATTCTCCTTGATGCACCACTTTGTGTAGTGGCCTCATTTGGTCATATGAAGATGCTCACAAAAATTGGGGTCAAGGAGAGAAAGTTGGTAGTACAAACTTGTTCAAATTTGATTCTGGTCAGAGAGGGTTTTGGGGCATTTTGGTGAACCAAAATGACCTTGATTGACATGAGGCTTTGCAGGGTGGTCACAATATGCATTTGTGACTTGCTGGATTTTTCTTGGATTTTTATGAAAATATTTCCTGTAGAAATATTTCAAATCCTTGAAATGGGCAGAAATGGTTTTGGGAGGTTTTGTCCAATATTTTGATCATGACCATATGTTGAAACTCTTATATATGGGAAATATATGCCCACTGAGTTTCCCTGATTTTTGTAAAATATTTTTGAAATAATAAAATAATTTTTCCCTATTAAAGACCATTTCTGGCCTTTAGAAAAAGCTTTTAAATAAAATAGGAAAATAACTTTTAAAATTATATTTTTGGGGTTTATGGGAATCCTATATCTAATAGGTTTCAAATATACCTTTTGAAATATTTTTCATACCCCAAATCAGGTACTTGCAGTGCAAACCTCAATCCAGGGGTTTTTGGAAAACTAATTTTTGAAAATACTATTTGGCCAAATTATTTTTGTAAGAAAATACTATATTGTACTATAAACATGGCATGATCATTGGGCAGAAGTTTGGGGCAAGGAGATGAAGTACAGAAGGTGGAGTAGTTGACTTTAAAGAGCACTAGAAAAACCACATAGAGAAATCCAACTCCAAAACAAAAGCCAAATAATGCAAAAGTTTTTGTTGGTCCAAATTTTCATGCTTTATTAATGCAAATGAAGTGTTACAAAATGCAGGGTGTGACAGACCTACCCCCTTACAAGAATCTCGTCCCCGAGATTCCTAAACTAGGCTTTAAAGAGATACGGAAACTCGGATCTAAGGTAGTCTTCACGTTCCCAGGTTGCTTTTGCTTCAGCGTGGTTGCTCCACTGGACCTTGAAGTACTTGATCGCGCGGCTTCGAGTGCGTCACTCAGCCTCATCCAGAATGCAGATGGGCCTCTCACGGTACGTCAAATCAGGTTGGAGGTCAATGGCTTGGTGATTTACGTCCTTGTAAAGATCAGGCTTGTCTGGGACTTGGAGACACTTCCGGAGTTGTGACACATGGAATACGTTGTGCACATCGGATAGTTCAGGTGGCAGTTCCAACTGGTAAGCCACTTCTCCTCATCGGTCAGTGATCTTGAAGGGGCCGATGTACCTTGGGGCGAGCTTTCCTTTGACATGGAAACGCTGGGTTCCCTTGAGAGGTGTGACCCAGAGATAGACATGGTCTCCAACTTGGAAGGTCATGTCTCTCCGATGTGAGTCAACGTAGCTCTTCTGCCTTGACTTGGCAGTCTTCAAACGCTCTCTGACAAGCTGGACTTGCTCTTCTGCTTCACGGAGGATATCGGGCCCAAAGACTAGTCATTCTCTGGTTTCTGACCAATTGAGGGGTGTGCGGCACTTGCGCCCATTCAACACCTCAAATGGTGCCATCTGGAGGCTTGACTGATAATTGTTGTTGTAGCAGAACTCGGCGAAAGGGAGGCAATCTTCCCACCTAGCTCCATATGCTAAGACACAGGCTCGGAGCATGTCTTCGAGTATCTGATTCACTCGCTCTGTCTGACCTCCGGTCTGTGGGTGGAAAGCAGTGCTGAAGGACAACTTGGTCCCCATGGCCTCTTTGAACTTCTTCCAGAACCTTGAGGTAAACTGAGTTCCTCGGTCTGACACAATCTCCTTGGGAACACCATGAAGGCTTATGATTCTGTTGATGTAGAGGCTGGCTAGCTGGTTTCCCTTGTAAGTCATTTTGACAGGAATGAAATGGGCTACTTTGGTCAAATGGTCGACTATGACCCAGATGGAGTCATGTCCCTTATTTGACCTGGGTAATCCACTGATGAAGCCCATTCCGACTTTATCCCATTTCCATTCAGGCACCTTGAGAGGCTGTAACAATCCAGTGGGCCGCTGATGTTCAGCCTTGACCCTTTGGCATATGTCACACTTAGCGATGAAAGTAGCTATCTCTCTCTTCATGCCATGCCACCAGAATCTTTCCTTTAGGTCTTGATACATCTTGGTTCCTCCGGGGTGGATGGAATACGGGGCGTCATGAGCTTCTTGCAAGATCAAATTCTTGAGCTCAATCTTGTTGGGTACGCAAATGCGATTCCCAAACCACACAATTCCTTGCTCATCCTCTGAGAATCCTGGGGCCTTGCCTGCCTTGATCTTCCTCTTGATGCCTTCAATACTCTCGTGTCCCTTCTGAGCTTCCTTAATATCGTCCATCAGGGTAGGCTTGACTTCAAGGTTGGCTAAGAATCCTGGTGCAACTAGTTCCAACTCGAAGCTTTCAAGTTCTTCATACAAGGCGGGGTAGCCTTTTAAGCATAGCATTCAAGGAACAAGCCTTCCTGCTTAATGCATCTGCTACCACATTAGCCTTTCCAGGGTGGTATTGAACACTGAGGTCATAATCCTTGATCAACTCTAGCCACCTTCTCTGCCTCATGTTCAATTCCTTCTGAGTGAAAATATACTTCAGACTTTTGTGATTCGTGTATATCTCACACCGCTTCCCTAGGAGGTAATGTCGCCATGTTTTCAGGGCATGAACTACAGCTGCCAACTCAAGGTCATGAGTAGCATAGTTCTCTTCATGAGGTCGTAGTTGCCTTGAAAGGTAAGCTACGACTCTGCCCTCTTGCATCAGAACACCTCCCAGTCCGGTTCTCGACGCATCACAATATATCACAAATTCCTTGTGTATATCTGGTGTGGCCAGAACTGGGGCGGTGGTCAGTCTCTTCTTCAGCTCCTGGAAGCTCTCTTCACACTTCGGCGTCCATTCAAACTTCTTGTCCTTCTTCAAGAGCTGAGTCATGGGTCGGGCAATGCTTGAGAATCATTCAACGAACTTGCGGTAATATCTCGCCAGTCCGAGAAAGCTTCTGACTTCCTTCACATTGCTTGGGGATTGCCATTCAGTCACGGCTTCAATCTTAGTGGGATCGGCCGACAATCCTTCTTCAGTCAAAACATGACCCAAGAATCCAACTTCACGCAGCCAAAATTCGCACTTGCTGAACTTAGCATACAGTTGGTGCTCTCGAAGCTTGTCTAGGACCATCCTCAAGTGTTGCTCGTGCTCTTCTTCCGTCTTCGAGAAGACAAGAATGTCATCAATGAAGACAACGACAAACTTGTCCAAATATTCCATGAAGACCTTATTCATGAGATACATGAAGTAAGCTGGGGCATTGGTCAATCCAAAGGACATGATCGTGCACTCATACATGCCATATCTGGTTACAAATGCCGTCTTGGGAATATCTTGGGGTCTGATTTTCAGCTGGTAGTACCCAGATCTGAGGTCAATCTTGGAGAACACCTTGGCCCCATTGAGTTGATCAAACAGATCTTCAATCTTGGGAAGTGGATACTTGTTCTTGATTGTAACTTCATTGAGGGAGCGGTAGTCAATGCATAAGCGGATGGTACCGTCCTTCTTTTCCACAAACAGAACAGGTGATCCCCAAGGGGAGGCACTAGGGCGGATAAATCCCTTCCTCAACTGCTCTTCCAGTTGCTTCTTCAATTCTGCTAACTCTTCCGATCCCATCCTATATGGCTTCTTATAGATGGGTCCTGCTCCGGGTATGAGCTCGATGATGAACTCAATGTCTCGGTCAGGAGGCATTCCCGGTAGCTCATCAAGAAAGACATCGGGGTATTCGCATACTACCGGCACTTGCTCCAATCCAACTTCTGATAGAGAGTTGACTTGGTTGGCTTGAGCAGAGGAGGGGTTGGAGGCAAATTTAACTTTAACTCCTTGGTCATTGGTTACAGCGACGGTCCGGTTGGCGCAATCTAACAAGCCTTGGTGCTTGACGAGCCAATTCATTCCTAAGATCACATCCAAGCCTTGTGATCTTAAGACTATAAGGTCTGCTAGGAAGTCTACCCCATTAATGACAATCCCAACTCCTTTACATCCTATCTTGGCTCTCATCTCTGCTCCGGGGGTTTGTACCACCATAGGGTTATTCAGGGGTGTAGGGGTCATGCCACTTTTTAATGCAAACTTTTGGGTGACAAATGAATGCGTGGCTGCAGAATCAAACAAGACAGTTGCAGGTGCTGAGTTGACAAGGAATGTACCCAGCACGACGTCCGGGTCTTCCTGGGCTTCTTCTGCAGTGACATGATTCACACGACCCTTGTCGTTGTTGGGCGGGTTGTGGGGAGCTTGGTTCCTTGGTGGCATTCCACGGCCTTGTCCTGGGTTCTGCGCATTGGGGCGCGGGGCGTCGGGCTTCTTGTTGGGGCAATTCTTGGAGTAGTGTCATGCCTGACCACATCCGAAGCAAGTGACTTGATTGGGGTTGCTGCTCTTGCTGGCATTGTTATTGGGGTTGTTAAAAGCTGGCCTGGGGTTGGCATACTATTGAGGCTGATAGTTGGTGCAAGGTGCAGGGGCTCTTGGCTGCTGATAGGTTGGCTTGACCGGGGCTGGCTGCCACGGGCGAGGCTTCTGGTTGCTGGAGCTACCCTTGCTGATCATCTTGCGCTTACGGGTATCATCCAAAGCACGTCGCTTGTCCTCAAGCATGAGTGCCTTGTTCACTAGATCAGGAAAGGTCAGGCAGTCACACACAACAAGCGAGTACTGCAGAGTCTGGTTAAGGCCTTCCATGAAGCGCTCCCTTTTGGCAGCATCAGTGCTGACATCCTCAGGAGCATACCTTGAGAGAACACTGAACTTCTGCATGTACTCCTTGACAGTGCTACTACCTTGCTTCAGGGCTCGGAACTCACGCTTCTTGATGGCCATGATTCCGGAAGGAATGTGGGCCTTGCCGAACTCTGCCTTGAAGTCATTCCAAGTGATGTTTCGCTCAGCATGCATGGCCTTGAATCCATCCCACCAAGCTCTAGCAGTGCCCCCGAGACAGTGAGCAGCATACGCCACCTTCTCACGGTCCTCAGAGCATCTGACTAGTTCCAGCAGATCCTCAATGGTGCGGACCCAGTCGTCTGCATCCAGGGGTTCAGCAGTCTCGATGAAGGTGGGTGGTGCATGCTTCTTGAACTCCACCAATGTGGAACGTCCATTGCTGTTTCCCGCCGGCTGGTGGCTGACAGCTTGAGCAATCATCTGGAGGGCTGCAGTGTTGGCCTGGCATTCCTCTCGGAAGGCTTGGAGAAGCTGAGCCATGTCCATGTTTGGAGGTGGTGGCGGTGGTGGAGCTTGTCCTTGGGTTTGGTCCTGACTGGCTCCTGCTCCGGCTTCTTGCTGCTGGGTAGAGGTACCGGTACGTGTTACAACAGGCATCCTGTTGGAGCGGTCAAGGTCTCATAATTGGGAAAGATGGGGAAAGCAATATAGATGGGACGCCTAGTAAGGGGTTTGGTATGAAACTAATTGTTTTCATGCAAGGGCCAAAAAGGCCAAACACATTCATTAAATGGGTGATGTAGTCGCTTACAAGTTCCCGAAGGAAAGTACGACGTCCATCAAACGCATCAAAAGCAAACACAACACTACATGGTTTCATATGAACCATTACAAGGACTCGACTTCACATAGGGGTACACGACCTATCCTACCGTAGGGGTTACTAACGGGCATATCCGGGTTGCGAATGATGCCTAAGTGGTGGAATGCTCGATCGCGTAGTCTGGCTCTTCTGGGTCTTCCTCCTCGTCATTGGTGGCCTGACTTTCCTCTCCACTTGAAGGGGTGGGGGAGTGGAGGAGCTCAACACGGCGTTGCTTCGCCGGTGGTGCGAAGAGCTTGCGGTATTCCTTTGCACTCATGCGGTGTTGCTATGGTGGTTCTCCATCCTTTGGGGGTCTTCCGCCTCTGTATGCGATTGCGGGTTGTCCAGGGGGAGCACCTTCCTTCTTGATCCTATCCATCTTCCCTTGTGCTTGAAGAAGAAGTGCCTTGGTCTCATGAAGTTCCTTTCGGAGTTCCACTGATTCAGAGGCCAAGTGTTGTGCCAAACTATCGGCACAAAGGCTGAAGTAGGTCTGGAATCGGAGTGGAAGTCCTTCTTCTAATGGTGGAGCTGGTGCACTGCTCTCATCCTCACCTTCCTTCCGATAAGGCAAGAAACGGGTTGCCAACTCGTCTGTCATCTCTGGAAGAAGGTCTCGGAGGCGGGTGAGAGCCTTGAGGGTTGCTGTCTCGACGGCAAGAACTAGTGTTGCCATCTGGGGTCCCTCGAAGAACCAGCTTGTTGGAGAGTCATTAGCCTTCACGATCACTTCTACATGATACTCCATCTCGGTGTCATTGATCCAATGCTCATGGTAGGTGAAAATGGGGGCTCGGTGAAACTGGCACTTCTTGAGGCTATCCTCGAGAAGCACGGGGAATCCGGTGGTCAGGAAGTTTTCAAGTACGGCAGCCATCTACAAAGGTTGAATGGGAGAGGTCAATAAGGGAAATATCCTGGGTTGGGTAAGCTTTAGAAAAGAAGAGAAGTTTAGATGGTCTCAAGCTAACTAATGCCCATGCTAACTAAGGCTTCCTACAGTCAGGATGGCTCTGATACCAGCTCTGTGGGGAACCCGACTCATAAGTCATGATCACCGAATGCACGTGTACAGTGATCCCAGAGATCAATGCTCACTGAACACACAGAAGCTGAATAACAAGAGTCTTACATCCATACATACTGTATTACACAAATTATGACCATTATGGTCAAGTCTTACATAGATAAAGCCACAAGGGCCGAATATCAAATAAACCCAAGTAGCGGAAATCTTCGTCGATAAGTAGAACCCATGCCATCTGCCTTAACCCTACATGCATTCTGACTGGGAAACGTCCTAGTTCGCATGTTCGTCTCCAAAGAACTCTTCTTCGAACTCCTGCTCTTCCATGCCTGGCCAATTAAATAACTAGTGGCAAGCCAATGAGTACTTTGAATGTACTCGCAAGCAACCCATGTTTTGGTTCAAGGTACAACAATGTATGATATAGGTAAATTTTTGCGGAAAGCTAGTTTTGAGTGCAATGACATGTTCAACAACTTGTAAGACATGCATCAGGAGAATTCAATTAACCATGAGGACAGGTTACAGATATCAACACAAAGGGAGTGGGCTCCAACCCAACTCAAACATGTCAAGTCCTTTGACTTGACCCAAGTAGTTCTTCCCACACAGACACACTGGTTTGTAAACAAGTGGACGTAGCCCAAGAGCGGTTACCCAACTGTCCTTGATCGTGGACACGGCTATTCGAATAGTTTTACACTCTGCAGAGGTTGCACACTTTACCCACAAGATCCGGGGAACTTTCGTGTCATCCACGACCCGCGGTACCTCAAGTACCCGGGGTAAGCACCCGATCACTATCTTTCCCTAGACGACACTAACATAGGTAATCAATAATGCCCTTTCCCATATAAGGGTAGAGTGGTTGCGCATGTAAGGTTGGAATAAGGGTCGCAACTTAAACCAATCCGTTTTTGAAAGCAACACACACACACTTGCCTCGGTACACCACTTCGTCATCAAGTGGCTACCCAACTCATCATCTCCCCCGGGCATAAGTGGCACCTGATGGGGTTTTTCGAAAAGTCTTTTGAAAATACTTTGTCTCCATCACCATGCATATTCCCATCCCTTTTGCGTAGCACTACTTAGCATCCTATCTACTCCCACCGGCATAACCCTCATAAGGAGGTAGGGTCATGCACAATGCAAGTATCAACGAGGAAGTAACAGAGGCAACCCATCAAAGTGGTTACCATCTCATCATGATTCCGTTGCAACAACAATATGGTGCTATATGACATGCATAAAAAGGGTTTCATAGACATGGTCAAAGGGCTGCTTGCCTGGCTCAACAAAGTCTTCTGGGTCTTCAAAGTCTTCTGGTCCAACTCCTTCGTCAGCAACGCAATCTATCGTCGCAAAATAATAACGAGGAAATAAGGCAATAATAAAACAGAAAAACCAAAGTGCTCAGAAAAATGTCAACTCATTTTTGTTAAATACTAGGTTGAAAACTAAGAAGGGGAAAATTCCTAGTTTTGGATTTGGAGTAGCAGAATAGGAGAAATGGGTTTTCAAAGGTTTATTTAAATGCTAAAAATCACATTTAAATATTTATAGTGAAGAAAAGGTTGTTGGATTTGAATGAAAGTTGCACCATAAATAATTTAGGAGTTGGAATTATTGCATTTGGATAAATAATTAATTCTGTGGAATTTTTGGAAAAGCCACAGAAAAAGAAAAAGAAAAAGGGCACTGTGCCTGCCAGGCCAGAACAGCTGCGGGGCAACAGGCCCAGCCAGCGGGCCGGCCCAGCCGAGCCAGCGCATAGCGCGCGCACCCGCCCATTTCAAACCTGACGGCCGGGGCCCGCAAGACAGAGAGAGAGAGGGGCGCGGGAACGAGGGAGAGGATGACAGGCTGGGCCCACCTGTCATCACTAACCCGTGGATAGGGGGGTCGCGGTGCTCACCGGTGATGATGGAGGCCACGGCGAGCTCCCGCGAGTGCGGGGATGGCTTCAGGAGACTGCCGCACGTCGGTGGGTGGTGGACTTGGCCGGCGGGGGTGCCTGGTTCGCCGGCGACGAGGAGCTGCGGCGGAGGAGCTTCGGGAGGTGGTGACTCCGGCCGTTTCCGGCAGCTACAGAGAGGGGAAAGAGGGGGGAAAGGATCAGAGGGCTGCAGGGGTTCCAGATCGAGGCAGAGGAGGAACGGGGGAGGCCTATACCTCACGAACTCCGGCGGGCCGAAGCGGTGGAGCTCGAGCTCGATCTCGAGCTCGGGTGCTCCTGGAGGAGAGTGGAGGGCACAGGGGGCTGATTTGGAGGGGTTAGGAGCAAGTGGTGGTGAGGGAGAGGCTCGGGGAGGCCCTTAAATAGGCGAACGGCGAGGTGCCGTGGACCCGTGCGCCGGTGGGCTTCTGCGTGTCGCCACAGGGCTCGGGAGGAGCTGGCGCCGTGTCTGGGGTGCTTGTGAGGCTGGTCCAGTGCTAGGAGAAGGAAGAGGGGGATCGGGGAGGGGTCAGAGACGTCGCGTGTGTGAGCTCGCTCACTGGAGCTCTCGGGCGGCCGGTGCGCGTGCGAGCAGGGGCAGGAGAGAGAGAGGGAGGAGGGGGCCGACCAGCTGCCGTGTCCCGGACGCCGAGGCGTCTCGTCGGGCACGCTAGGGAGGCCCGAGGTGGCCGGAGGTGCTTGGCAGGGGGTGGCTACAGTGCGGGAGCGCACTGTAGCATGCTCCACAGCGCCCATATGGCTGTCCAGGCCATTTTCTATGCTTGTGGGTGCGCCCTTGCATGTCCAGTAGTGTTTGGGGGGTGCTGGGGAAGGGATCTTGGCCTTGGATGCTTTGGATGGCCAGTGGGTGAAGAGAGAGGAAGGAGAAGAGTGGAAATGGGGCTGTGTAGAATAGAAAATTGGTGGTTCCATCCCCTTGATCAATAAGGATTGACTTGTGCTAATTGCTAGAGGTAGAGGGAGGTTAGGAGGAGGTGTGGTAAAGAGGAGAATTCATTTGGATTAGTGGAAGAAGCCCAAATATGCATTTTAAGTTTCTGCCAGAAGGTGTTTGATGTAGGTATGGGCAAGCAAATGAACTTCCCTTGTCATGAGGCTTGACAGGGTCAAATGGCCTGAGAAAATAAGAGGTTCCACCAAGATTGAGTTCATTTGGGCAAAGATTGCCAATGCAACTTTTGTAAACCCTAGAAATCAACAGAAATGGACTTTTCAAGATTTAGCCATGCAAAGCTATTCTCCTTGATGCACCACTTTGTGTAGTGGCCTCATTTGGTCATATGAAGATGCTCACAAAAATTGGGGTCAAGGAGAGAAAGTTGGTAGTACAAACTTGTTCAAATTTGATTATGGTCAGAGAGGGTTTTGGGGCATTTTGGTGAACCAAAATGACCTTGATTGACATGAGGCTTTGGCCAGGGTGGTCACAATATGCATTTGTGACTTGCTGGATTTTTCTTGGATTTTTATGAAAATATTTCCTGTAGAAATATTTCAAATCCTTGAAATGGGCAGAAATGGTTTTGGGAGGTTTTGTCCAATATTTTGATCATGACCATATGTTGAAACTCTTATATATGGGAAATATATGCCCACTGAGTTTCCCTGATTTTTGTAAAATATTTTTGAAATAATAAAATAATTTTTCCCTATTAAAGACCATTTCTGGCCTTTAGAAAAAGCTTTTAAATAAAATAGGAAAATAACTTTTAAAATTATATTTTTGGGGTTTATGGGAATCCTATATCTAATAGGTTTCAAATATACCTTTTGAAATATTTTTCATACCCCAAATCAGGTACTTGCAGTGCAAACCTCAATCCAGGGGTTTTTGGAAAACTAATTTTTGAAAATATTTTTGGCCAAATTATTTTTGTAAGAAAATACTATATTGTACTATACACATGGCATGATCATTGGGCAGAAGTTTGGGGCAAGGAGATGAAGTACAGAAGGTGGAGTAGTTGACTTTAAAGAGCACTAGAAAAACCACACAGAGAAATCCAACACCAAAACAAAAGCCAAATAATGCAAAAGTTTTTGTTGGTCCAAATTTTCATGCTTTATTAATGCAAATGAAGTGTTACAAAATGCAGGGTGTGACACGCCATCACCATCGTCGACCATGTCGCCTTCGTCCGCTGCGACCACCACCCCATCGTCATCAGAAGTGAAGGCCATGACCAGTGCGTCCACATTGTCTTCCACCCATCGCACCAGGTCACCCCGGATGGCCTCGGGTACGGGAGCGATGGCAGCGTCAAAATCAAAGTTGGGGTTGGTGTTTCGGAGATGGCTGAAGACGCGGGAGAACGCACGCCCAAGCAGGCCGCGGCTCCTCTCTTCAACAAGTTGGCGAGCTCTCTCGGAACGATTCTCCAGGCGCATCACTACGTCGGTAAAGAAGCGAAGGTGGCTGGCATAGTCGCTCGCTTGGGTATGAGGAGCATTCTCATCGCAGATGTGGCCCAGGGCGATGTTGGCCCTGTTCCTGAGGTCCTGGAGCATGGGGGCGTGCACGCGCTCCAGCGTCCGCCGTTGAAGCACTTCCTCCCTTTTCTGCCGCGCGACGGACTCGGCGTCAGCGACCTACTGCTGAAGAGGGAGAAGCTCGGCGCGGGCGGAGGCCAGTTCGGCTTGCGCCGAGACCTGGGCGGCTGCGGCGGCCTCCTCGCGCCGCTCCACCTCGATCAACCTAGACTTGACGGCAGTAGTCCTACCAGCAGCCTCAGCTTCCACAAACTTCAGCTTCAAGTCGTACCTGCCCTCGAGATCCACGCGAGCCTCGGCCACCCGGCAATCGACCTCCTCCTGGGCCCTGGTCTCGCGCGTGCCAACGACATCCTCCGCTTGGGAAACTTGACGCTCCCTCATCTCCAGATGTTCGAGCTCAAGGCTACGCTCTGCGGCTTCTAGCGCCAACGCCTCCTCGCGCTTCCGGATCTCTTCCTCTTCGGTGGGTGTCCCCCTCAACGATGCAAGGGCGGCTCTGCGCGCCTCCACTTGCTGATCCAAGGAGGCTCTCCAGGCTTGGAGCTCCCACGCGCGCTTCTTCGCGGCCTCGCAACGGCGGTCAGCTTCTTGAGCCTCTTCCAGAGCTCAGGAGCAGGCCTCACGGGAGGCTGCAAGGGAAACCTCGGCCTTCGCATTATCAAGCTCGCGCTGGTGGTGCCCGAGGTTGGTAGCCACCTTTAGCTTACGCCGCTCCTCCATCAGCCGAAGACCCTCAGCCACGAGGCGCACGTCCACATCCACGAGCTCTTCACCAAGCCGGTTCATCGCGCCCATTGCCTCCTGAAAGAGCTCATGGCGGACGACGCTCCTTTCTTGCGCTGACTTGAGCATGCTGCTGACTCCGTCCTCCGCCGCGGGGACCGCGGATGGGGCCCAAAGCGGCTCACCCCCTTTTAGCAGGGGGCTGGGGGCTGGCGCCCACCCAGTTGCAGGCCAGGCCAGGTGAGGAGCCTGAACTAGTGGAGGCCTGCTGCTAGACGAGGAGCCCATGACCGAAGCCATCCAACCGCCATCCACGACCAGGGGAGGAACCCTTGGCACACTTGCTATATTCCAAGCAAGGCAGCGAAGGAGAGACAGCGAGGGCGCGAGCTCAAGACGACTTGCCGACGGCCTGGCTTCCTCGGTTGACTCCACGCCGTGGGCAGCGCGTGGGCTTGCAGCGCCCAAGTCTAGTGGGAGAAGTGAGGCGAGAGGAGGTTGCTTCTCAGGAGATTCCACGGCCTTGGCGGAAGGGATCTTGAAGAGACATCGTTAGGAAGGGAAGCAGCACGCGGAGAATCACCAAGATAAGGTACTTACTCATCAATGGCGATGTACTTTCTCCGTTTTAATGGACCGAAGGTGTCACTGCCGCGGCTTGGGGACCCCTTCCTCTTGCGGAGCTCTTCGAAGTCCACGCAAAGCCGACCAAAGAGCTGAACATGGCGGCCAACACGAGGCGCAACTGGAGAAGCGCTCGAAGGGAAGCCTCAGGAGCGCCAAGCTGAGGGGAGCTATCGGGCTCTGCCTCGCAGCGACCTGCCGAGGACCTCAGGAGCCCCGGCCTCGGGAGACGCAGGCTGCATCGCCCCCTCAACCGCCGCCCAGGGCAAGAATCACGAGTTCCCGAGGACGACGCCTCGGGAGCCCTGGGTGGCATCAGCACCTCGGCGACCTGCTCCATCGGCCTCAGCGGCCTCGCCCCCCTACATCCACCCTTGGGGCAAGCTCGGCGCCAGCAGCAAGGAGGGGAACCACGTTGACGGGGTTCTCACGGGGCCCCACCAGACCGACTGGACGCAGCCCCCACTCATCGAAGGAGGGCATCTGCTCCACGAATGTCGCCTTGTTCAAGTAGCGGTACAGAAGGCAACTCTTCCTTGGCATGTGTCTGGCAACGGGACACCCGTCAGGACCTCGAGCACCGTTCGCCGTGCCTCAAGGGGGAGCCCGACTCCTGAAGTCTCATGTGGTCCTTGCTGTTGAGCAAGGCCCACATCGGTCGAGAGTGGCGCTGAAGCGGAGCGATTCGGCGCGGACGAACTCCTTCACCACCATAGGCGCAGTCACACTCAAGGGTCCTTGAGCCACTGTCACGTCCTGGGACAGGGGGCCCTAGACTTGCCTGCCTACGGCCCGTTGCGTTGGAAGCCCGCAGGCCATGCGTGGCTTGTAATGGCCACAGCAAGAATGACCGGCGATCAACGACACTCGAGACCTCGCTGGCTCAAACAAGGCATCTCAAGACCTCATGCCGGCGGGCAAAAGTCTCGCGCGCACGCGAGTAGACGAGACCCAAGACCGTCCTCTGGAAGCGCCTCTCTAGGCAGAGGCAAAGCTCAGACGACGCCGGTCCGGAACGCCGAGCAGGCTCAAGGATCGTGATTGACTGCGCCTATGGTGGTGAAGGAAGTTCGTCCGGTGCCGATGCTCCGCTTCAGCGCCACTCTCGACCGATGTGGGCCTTGCTCAACAGCAAGGACCACATGAGACTTCAGGAGTTCCGGGCTCCCCCTTGAGGCACGGCGAACGGTGCTCGAGGTCCTGACGGGTGTCCCGTTGCCAGACGACATGCCAAGGAAGAGTTGCCTTCTGTACCGCTACTTGAACAAGGCGACATTCGTGGAGCAGATGCCCTCCTTCGATGAGTGGGGGCTGCGTCCAGTCGGCCTCGTGGGGCCCCGTGAGAACCCCGTCAACGTGGTTCCCCTCCTTGCTGCTGGCGCCGAGCTTGCCCCAAGGGTGGATGTAGGGGGGCGAGCATCGCTAGAGGCCGATGAGCAGGTGTCGAGGTGCTGATGCCGCCCAGGGCCCCGAGGCGTCGTCCTCGGGAACTCATGATTCTTGCCCTGGGGTGGCGGTTGAGGGGGCGATGCAGCCTGCGTCTCCCGAGGCGCGGGCTCCTGAGCCTCGGCAGGTCATGCGAGGCAGAGCCCGATAGCTCCCCTCAGCTTGGCGCTCCTGAGGCTTGCCCCTTCGAGCGCTTCGTCCGGCTTTGTGTGCGCCTCGTGTATCACGGCGAGGCGACATCACAGATCTCGGCTACTTGCGTGAGCCGAGACGACTGCCGAACGCAGGGGGTCCAGCACGCGCAATGTCCTGTGTGTACCTCTTTGGTGCATAAGAAAGCTAGCGCAGGCAAGGAGTGACCAGGCATCAGCAAAGGTTGCCATTTTGGTGCAACAAGCACCAGGACCAGAAGGACGACAAGACAAAGGTCATCGTGGAGCCCAAGACGGCGTCACCACCAGAGCCTTTCACAGGTGCGCAGACCACCTTTTGTCAGGATAGCTTGTACTAGCTGTCCCCCTTCAAATTAGCTGCCCCATTGTTGGCTCCCTTCCCGCTCAATATTTGGGAAGAGGACCAGGGCCTCTATAAGTAGGGCTAGCCACCACCATAGAAAAGGGGGGGGGTAGGAGACGGCATCTTAGATCACTCTCTCACCCATACAAGTTAGCCACGCACAAGAACACCTCAACCTCAGGAGGCAGTTCTTCCCCTTGTATTGTTCATCATCAGCCCAAGAGGCAATCCACCACCACCACACTGGAGTAGGGTGTTACACCACAACGGTGGCCCGAACCAGTATAAATCTGTGTCTTTCTGTGTTGCGAGTTCGTCGAGTTTCGTCCCTGAGATCTTAGCGAGCTAGGGCGTAGATCGTAGGAGGGAAAGACTGCGCCGCGCATAGTTCGCCTAGGCCCAGAACGACTGGCGTGGAGTCTCCCAAGCCCGCGAAGAGACACACGCCAGGCCGTCGGCAAGTCGTTGAGCTCGCCCCTCGCTGTCTCTCCCTTCTCGCCAGTGGCTCTTGGACTTGGAAATCTTAAAGTGAGGTCATGGCTCTAAATGCCCAAAGGGTATCTCTCCACCTGGTCGTGGAAACAGGCGGTTGGAATGGCTGCGGCGCGCTTCCCACATGCCTGGGAGCTTACCCGTTCTCAGCACAGCAAGCGCCGCTCGGGCACAAGCGCAGGAATCACGGCGTCCAGTCTCAATCGTGGTCACCAACTGCGAGCCTGACGAGACTGGCGGACCAGCATGACTGGAGGGAAGAAAGCAGCAGGCCCCCAGCCGCTCCTATGCCACATAGGGGGGCCGAGACAGTCTAAACCAGCATACCCACGTCCGTCCGAAACCGCTCGTGGATGCCGGTGCGTGTAGCTGAACGCCTCAAACTCTCCCGCTCTCGCAACCGGCCATCGCCGCCCCGCAGGCGCGGCCTATGGAGAAACGGAGCTTCTCAGAGGCATGACAATGTCTCACAGAGGCTTGCCAGCGACGAAGTAAAAATAGGACGAGCGTCGGTCTCGCCAACGAGAATAGATGGGCGGCATGAAGCACTCAAGCGAAAGGCAATGGGCGCGATGAAACCGAGAGGCTATGCGCGATAGAGCGAAGCCGTGGACCATTGTGGGCGCACGTGCGCCTCGTGGGGTACGGGCGAAGTACCATAACGAGGGAGAACGATGAACGAGCGGCGCTAAGCTAAAAGGGTGGGTCTAATCACGATAACTCGGGGCAATCCACAAGGAGGGGCGCAGAGCGTCGAAGAATGGGCACGATACGCGGAAGGTTTAATCCCTTTGCAAGGCGCGCCCGGAGGGCACTGATGCCTGACGCTCTGAAGAGGCTCGAGAGACAGGTGATTGAACACCGAGAGGCGCAGAGTAGACACGGAGACGAGACCGCAGAGAAGCGCGCACGCGTAGGCGGCACGAAACTGCCAAGGCCCTGGAGAACCTGCCTTGGATCTAGCAAAGGCAGGCGCGTCACGCCATGGCACCACTGAGAGCACTGCGTTAGAGCGGCCGAACACCCAAGAAGAGGACAGAGAATCCGGAAGCCGCGAGGAGGCGCTGGTGGCGCGGTTCGCGGCTCAGAGAAAGTCACGAGCCAGACAAGAACGGCCGAGGGCAGGCGCCACCTGTTCGCTTAAGCCGCGCCCACTCACTGAATGCCTGAAGAGAGGGCCGCACGAAAAAGGCATAATGCCGCGGGGCGACCAGAGCGAGCAGTCCATGTTCGGCGCTCGGTACCGGAGCCCACCACCGGCCAGACAGCAAGACGCAAGGCGCCACGCCCAGAGACCGGCGATTGCCACTGGTGGCAGCGCGACGGCCCAGCGCGTAGGATATACTACGGAGGGCAGGGACGCTTCACGACTTCTCGCACCAGATTGCGTGCGATGCAGTATGGTCGGAATGCGGAGGGAGTGCATGCTGCGAGATCGGGATATAGCTGGCACGAGGCTGTCAAGCTTCTAGAGTGAAATCGAAGAGAGATGGAGCGGGCGGAGAGCGAGGAGAAGCACACGACGACGGAAGACTACCCTGACCACAGGTCTCGGCGCCGCAGACGCGACGCGCGCGCCCCCACGCCACGCGCTGACGACTACTGCGAAGGCGCTTTATTCACTGTGCGCGGACAGAATACGGGCTGCACGACGGCAGAGCGAGCAGCGCTCCCAGCGCGCTGCGGCGAGCGCAACGCACCGCAGGCTGTTGAGGGAGAGCCGCAGAGTGAGACGCTGCCTCACACCCGCGAGCGAATCCGCGTCTTGTGCTGCAGCGCCTCACACGCTCCGAGTCCAGACGTCCCAGGGACACACACGGCGTGCCCACGGAGGCAGCGTCGTGTCTGGGAGACAGCGGGGATGTCAGACATTCAGACTCTCATCTGAGCCTCGCGACACCGACGGCGGATGGCTCTGCTACGTAAGCCAGCCAGCCTGGCTCTAGACGGGCCTCATTACTTCAGCCACGATCAAAGTATCAAGTACCCTGCCGCCGAAGGGGGCAAAGAACTCGTCGAGGCGGGCGACATCACGAGAACCAGAGCTCGTCAACCTCTGCGGGACGCGGCTGACCAGGCTGGCTCACGAGGGGCAGAGAGATCAAGGCAAGGAAAACCTCGCGAGGTTCTAATGACGTGAGCCATGACGATCAAGACCAGGCGGGCGCCAGCGCGCACAGTGTCCTTGTTTCCTCTTTGGTGCTAAGGAGGCAAGCGCAAGCGAAGAGTACCGAGGCGTCAAGCAAAGGTTTCCATATCGGTGCAACGAGACCAAGACCAGCAGGACGGCAAGAGGGAGGTCACCATGGAGCCCAAGGCGGCGTCACCACCAGAGCCTTTGGCAGGCGAAGACTGCATTTGTCAGGATAACTTGTACTAGCTGTCCCCTTTCAAATTGGCCGTTGTTGGCTCCCTTCCCGCTCAATATTTGGGGAGAGGACCAGGACCTCTATAAATAGGACTAGCCACCACCATAGCGAGGGGATCGACCTCATCTTGGATCGGAGCCATTCCATCCTTGGCCTCACACCCACCAAGCACAAGAACACCTCACCTCAGGAGGCTGTTCTTCCCCTTGTACTATTCATCATCAGCCCAAGAGGCAATCCACCACACCACACTGGAGTAGGGTATTACACCACAACGGTGGCCCCGAACCAGTATAAATATTGTGTCCCTTGTGTTGCGAGTTCGTCGAGCTTGACTTAGAGATCGTGGCGAGGTTGAGGGCGTGAGTTGGTAGGGGGAGATCTTCATGCGCACTCCAGTGTTCGAACCTTAAGGGTATTGCCGGAACCCGAGATCCGACAAAGACGAGCCTGGATGATCTCGATTAGGGAAATGAGTATATTGTTCTTATGAAGTTGAACTAGCTATATGTTGTACTGTGCTGTTTTCATGTAGCTACCGTACTGTGATGTTATAATATATTTATGTGCCTAATATGAAATTGCCAAACAGCTGTTCGATATGAAATGTGAATTTGCGTAATACTAGAATTATTAATTGTAAACTAATAAACCTCCTAATGTGTCATGGACCTTTGCAAACGCTTCTAGCAGAAAAAGTGCTTGCGATGGATAGCCCAATGCCACACAATTTTCTTCATCTAATCGTGTGTGATATAGTTGATAAAAGCAAACAGTTAACCATGGCAAACCGTGTGTGATAGTTACACCTTTCACACACGAGCCTAGACATAAAACTGTGTGGGATGTACATCCGAACGGAAACATTTTCCCTGGATTTACCGTGTGGGATGTACATAAGAACGGAAACGTATTCCTTGGATTGACTGTGTGTGATATACATACGAACGGAAATGTTTTTCTGGGATTCACCGTGTGGGATGTACATACCTATAGAAATGAGTCTCTCATATTACCGTGTGGGATGTACATACCTACGGAAATGATTGGGTTTCGATGCCTCGCCCGATCGCACACGGCCCCAGCCTGGGTCCCACGTGGGCCTATCCCCAACGATTTCTGGGTCATGTGCGAAGGACACCCTATCGCACACACTCACTTGGCGACGGTTCCAAATGCCGTCCCGGAAAGGGGTTAAAAACCGTTTGTTTAGGACCGACGTGCACCAATGACGCTCGATCAACTCTGGCCGGACACACCATCAGGTCATGACCGGCCTCGGCCGATCAACACACCGCAGTCCTACCTAGGCTCAACAAAGATGCCATCATGTTGGTCTACATCCTAAGTGTGCAGGGGTCTTGGGCCCATCACCCTTTGCACTCCTGCATGTTGCATACGCGGTCGGTGTTAGTCCTGGCTACCTCCTTATACAAGGCAGGTGCTTACGTGGGCCACCCGAGCATGCGTCGCTCAGTCGCTGATGTCCCAAGAGCTTTCAGCTGATACATATGATGCAGAGTGCCCATACTTATTCCCGTGTGGTGGTCAGTACGAAAAGGCCAGACGCCTACTTGGATCACATATCCAAACCATTAGTGTCTTGGTAGCGCGCAATAACGAGAAGTGATTCACGATCATGTGACCCCTTCGCCCTGTCTCGTGGACTTACGGCAAGGGCCTGGAATGCCTGGCAGTGCCACGTAATTATCTCATCGGCACACTCTAGGTCAACCCAACTACACATCAACCGCGGATACACTCATGGTCAACCCGACTTCACATTACTCTCGCGGGTACCTCTCGGGGCCGACCCAACTTCAACATGATTCTAGGATAAGGTCAAAGTGACCATGTGTCCAAAACAGCAAGGGGGAAACCCAAGAAATCATGGACTGATACATCTCCATCATATCTACCTTTGCAAACTCTTTTGCCCTTGTTTTGGACTCTAATTTGCATGATTTGAATGGAACTAACTTGGATTGATGCTATTTTCAGCAGAATTGCCATGGTGTTATTTTTTTGCAGAAATAAAAGTTCTCGGAGAATATTTTTAGAATATATAAAAAATATTGGTGAAATAATCAACCAGAGGGGACCCACTAGGAGTCCACAAGGGTGGAGGGCGCGCCCTACCCCCTGGGCGCACCCCCCTACCTTGTGGGTCCCTTGGACCTCCTCCGACCCTAACTCCAACTCTATATATTCACATCCACGGAGAAAAAAAATCAGAGAGAATGATTCATCGCATTTTACGATACGGAGTCGCCGCCGCCTCCTATTCTTCATTGGGAGGGCTGATCTGGAGTCCATTCGAGGCTTCAGAGAGGGGGATTCGTCTCCATCATCATCACCAACCTTCCTCCATCACCAATTTCATGATGCTCACTGCCGTGCGTGAGTAATTCCACCGTAGGCTTGCTGGACGATGATGGGTTGGATGAGATTTATCATGTAATCGAGTTAGTTTTGTTAGGGCTTGATCCCTAGTATCCACTATGTTCTGAGATTGATGTTGTTATGACTTTGCTATGCTTAATGCTTGTCACTAGGGTCCGAGTGCCATGATTTTAGATTTGAACCATTTATGTTTTCATGAATATATCTGTGTTCCTGATCCTATCTTGCAAGTTATACGCACCTATTACGTGTTATGATCCGCATACCCCAAGGTGACAATAATTGGGATTCTTTCTAGTGATTACCGTAGTTTGAGGAGTTCATGTATTCACTAAGTGCTAATGCTTTGTTCTGGTTCTCTATTAAAAGGAGGCCTTAATATCCCTTAGTTTCCACTGGGACCCCGCTACCACGGGAGGGTAGGACAAAAGATGCCATGCAAGTTCTTTTCCATAAGCACGTATGACTATATACGGAATACATGACTACATTATATTGATGAATTGGAGCTAGTTCTATGTCACCCTAGGTTATAACTGTTGCATGATGAATGCCATCCGACATAATTATCCATCACTGATCCATTGCCTACAAGTTCATTTCATATGATCTTTGCTAAGTTACTTCCGTTGTCACTGTTAAGCTTGTTACAAAACTGCTACTATTACTTTTGCCACCGTTACCATTACTTCCATACTACTTTGCTACTAAATACTTTGCTGCAGATATTAAGTCTTTTAGGTGTGGTTGAATTGATAACTCAGCTGCTAATACTTGAGAATATTCTTTGGCTCCCCTTGTGTCGAATCAATAAATTTGGGTTGAATACTCTACCCTCGAAAACAATTGCGATCCCTTATACTTGTGGGTTATCATGGGCGAAAGAGAGCGAGGGGCAAGGGGTGAGTGGGTGGAGGTAGGTGGGGGAGGAGGCCCGGGGCGTCGAGGGGCTGTCCTTAACCCCTGTCGACACCGACGAGGCAGTGCGGTGGGAGCACGCCCGACGCGGCTTAGGTCGGGGTACAGGGGGAGAAGGCGACCGGGGGGATGCTAGGCCAACTGGGCTACGCCTGCTGGTGGGCTAAGGCTGAGTCTGGCCTAGCCCTTTTTATTTTTATTTTTCTATTTCTTTTCTATTTGTTTCTGGTTCTTTTTAGTTTCACTTTTATTTTAGTTTTGTTAAATGTAAAACTTACTCCATAAATAGAGTTGCAAATTAACCCACTGCCACAAAAGGTTTGGCACATTAATAAATTGCTTTAGCATTTTTATAATTTTAGAAGGCATTCAAATATTTGTTTTAGCCGTTTTTTTAATTACTTTAGGGCACTATAAAAATGTTGGTTTACCACCATAGTTGGTTAAGGAATATTTGCCACATGATGAACATTTTAGTTTTCTTGTTTGGGATTTTTTTGTATTTCACTTTAAATTTGAATTTAAAAGGAATTTTAAAAGATACTGAATCAAGAAGATCATGCCCTATTTCGCAAAAAGGATTAGCTTAATCCCAGAGGTTACTGTAGCATCATTACAGGGGTGTTACACGACACCTCCTGTTCTTCATCGGGAGGCCACATCTGGAGTCCGTTTGGGGCTCTGGAGAGGGGGATTCGTCGCCATCATCATCACCAACCCTTCTTCATCACCAATTTCATGATGCTCACCACCGGGAGTGAGTAATTCCTTTGTAGGCTTGCTAGACAGTGACGGGTTGGATGAGATTTATCATTTAATCGAGTTAGTTTTGTTAGGGCTTGATCCCTAGTATCCACTATGTTCTGAGATTGATGTTGTTATGACTTTGCTATGCTTAATGCTTGTCACTAGGGTCCGAGTGCCATGATTTTAGATTTGAACCATTTATGTTTTCATGAATATATCTGTGTTCCTGATCCTATCTTGCAAGTTATACGCACCTATTACGTGTTATGATCCGCATACCCCAAGGTGACAATAATTGGGATTATTTTCGATGATTACCATAGTTTGAGGAGTTCATGTAATCATTGTGTGTTAACGCTTTGTTCCGGTTATCCCTTAAGTTCCTCATGGACCTCACTGCCATGGGAGTGTAGGACAAAAGATGTCATGCAAGTTCTTATTGCAAGAACGTATGACTATATTGTTGGGAACGTGGCATGCAATTTCAAAAAAAATTCCTATGCTGATGCAATATCTATCTAGGAGATGCATAGCAACGAGAGGGCCTGAGTGTGCCCACATACCCTCGTAGACCGAAAGCGGAAGCATTTGACAACGCGGTTTATGTAGTCAAATTTCTTCTCGTTCCGTCCGATCAGGGACCGAACATACGGCACCTCCGAGTTTTGCACACGTTCAGATCGATGACGTCCCTCAAACTCTTGATCCAGCAAAGTGTCGATGGAGAGTTTCGTCAGCATGACGGCGTGGTGACAGTGATGGTGAAGTGATCCGTGCAGGGCTTCGCCTAAGCACTACGACAATATGACCGGAGGCGTAAACTGTGGAGGGTGGCGCCAAACACGGCTAACAGATGTTGGTGTGTGTCCTAGCGGTGCCCCTCACATATATATAGGCTGGAGGGGAGGAGAGGCAGCCAAGGGGGTGCCCCAAGTAGGAGGAATCCTACTTGGGCGCCTCGCAATTCGGCCTCCCCCTTACCATATCCACCGGAGGGGAAGGAAGGAGGAGGAAGGAGAGAAGGAAGGGGGAGGCCGAATCCCTGACCTTCCTCTCTCTCTCTTCTCCTACCCCCTATTTAGGCCTACATGGGGTGCACCAGCCCCCTAGGGGCTGGTCTGTCCCCTTCTTGGCCCATTAGGACCATGTAGTT